>NC_134485.1:47323142-47623142 GCF_040206685.1 Ascaphus truei
TCTCTCTCTCTCTCTCTCTCTCTCTCTCTCTCTCCCCACTCTCTCTCTCTCTCTCTCCCCCACTCTCTCTCTCTCTCTCTCCCCCACACTCTCTCTCTCTCCCCCACACCCTCTCTCTCTCCCCCACACTCTCTCACACTCGGGATCTGGATATCTTATTTACCCTATATATCTTAACTGCTCTATACTACACTGAAATAACCATACTGCTTACTTCCAGATCTGACTCAAGCTTCACACTGAAGACATCGGAACCCCCCCCCCCTAACCCAGAAGACAGGTAGGGAACACATCCCCTCCAATGTATAACATTGCCGGAATGAGGGTACCTGGACATTGAGGGACTGCGGATCAGGTAAGATCCCAGGCGGGATTGCTGCTTTAAATATTCTGGCTTTTTTTTCTAGATTCGACATTTATACACACACACACACACACACACACACACACACACACACACACACACACACACACACACACACACACACACACACACGACTAATTGTAGTATAATGTAATACAATAAATAAACTAATGTCAAAAACGAATGTTCTTAATAGGAATTTGTTTTTTTTTAAATGAGGGACTGGGGGCGGGATTAGAGGCGGGGTTGGGGGCGGGGTTGGGGGCGGGATTAGAGGCGGAACTAGGTGGCGAGTAGATTTTTTGGTTCGGCGAGTAGATTATTAATTCATTGTAATGATAAATACATATGTCCAAATACCATTCACTTAGGAAACAGATGAATATGGTTCTCCCACCTTTCTGTTCTCTGCTGTGTGGACAATTGCATGTGGCACCGGTATGTCATTCATCAACAGGTTGTATTATACTTCTTACCACTAAAAGGTGTTGTGTGTTCGTGAGGGAATAATGTGTACTAAATCTATATTTTCTGTACATGCTATTTTTGGTTATGCATAAACAATAAACCTACTGTGTCGATAGCCAATAGCTAGTGCAATATGGTTACATACAATTTTTCTTTTGGAGTGTGACATGTGTGTCACAATGATGTGTAGACTATTGTGTATTTAAGATCATATTTGACGTATTCTATATTTTGTTTCATATCACATAGAAAAGTGTCACTTCTGTGTGTTGCTTACCTTAATGAACATGTCATGACACTGATTTATATACATTCATGTTTTCTTTTTCAAGGTACATCACTCCAAGGACTGCTCATGGTATGTATTTGAATTCCCATCTATAATAAGATGTGCAAACCTCGATACAGGTATAGTTAGAGAATGTTTAAAGAGAACGTAATGAACAAGTGCTGACAATAGAAATATGTCCTTTCTGTTTTGTGTCCGTGCGTTTATCTACACTTTGTGGTTATTGTACAGTGTGTTTAAAAATCATTACCTACATGACATAACATGTCATTATTACAACGTAACAACATCCATTCATGCACATGAGCGATGTTAACACTCAATGCATGTTTGTATGAAATGACCCAAATGTGGTAAACATCATTAACATTGCAATGTATGTCATTATTTATTCTCACACTTCATCTTCATGTTGATTAATACATTGTCACATGTGTATGTACTGTATAAGTGAAAGATGTGTGTTGATTTGACGTACATGTTGCATTTGTCAAAATGTTAACACCATTCCAAAGTATAGTTCTTTGGATTCACATTTTGTTCACAATCATTCAACACAATTACAATGTTCCTAAGTACATTTTTATTTCATTGACGTTACTTAATAATAATGATCATGATCTTTTATAACAACTGTCAACATATGAACATAAATGAAGTATACATTTAAATACGCACACATTTAATCAACATCGTGTGTGTGTGTGTTCCTGTTTTTGTGTGATTCATGTATTTCTACCTGAAATAATATTAACCTACATAATAATGTTATTTTTATCATCGGCGTCACTTAGCTATGTATGTGTTTAACGTTTAATAATAACAGTAAACTATAGTTAATCGTGTGTACACACAAATGTTCATGGTTTCAAAACATCACCTATCAGGTTGTATTATTAATTTATATATAAGTCACTTTTCTTTAGCACAGACCACATTGAGCGCAACTTTTTTCTGTTTTCACTTTAATGATGTGTACATAACATTCATTATCTCATGCATGTTAGGTTAGCACTACAATCTAGGTGATAATATAACATTCACATGACTAAAAAGTTTCTATCACCTCCCTATTGTTATTGTGTATGTTCAGATACAATGTCTACGAGTTGTTATGTAGCATTTACATTCTTTGACAAGTCACACGTGAGATTATAATATATAGTAGATTAATGTGTTTGCTGAGTGATAATGTTGGTTGCATATATCACATGGCAATACATATAATGTTAGTAGAAAATGAAAAAATATCAATATAAGTTCCAACTTCAGTGCTTAGCAACATCATTATGATAATTAAGTGCATAGTAAATATTTGCACTATAGCATAACATTATGTAGTGATTGTTAATATGCGCACCAATCATTGCAAGCATTGTTATATATTTATTATAATTGTTGTTTGCTAGTCATCATAATCATCTAATATAACGATTGGCCCATCTGAAATCATACATTGGTCCCATGTATTCATCCTCGACATCTGTGAAATACAGAAAACACATGATGTTCAAAGATTGCATATTTATCTATGTTTCAGCATGACAACGCTTAACACATCTCTATATAATTGTGGATATTCACGCATAAGTAGCGTATATGTTTAAACTGCAAGGATCAAAGTACAGATATAGAAGTATCTCATGTTTCAAATGCCGGTGTTCGCATTACTACTGATATGTTTGTTCCGGTGCCTGCATACATAATAATGTGCGCGCACAACGTATGTTGCGCACGCACGTCACGAATGTGTGGACTAACTCTTAGCGCATGCGCAAAACGATGTGTACGCTGTGCGTTCAATACATGTCCCTCCATGGTGCTGCTAGCAGTACGCATATCATGGCTGAAAGTTATGATATGGAAGCGAAATAAATTCACTTCTACACAAGTACATATCTAAACTTTGTAAACGGACGTGTGCCCACGGTCAAAACGGACGATCAGCCAATGAGCGAACAAAATACGTGTGACGTCATGTGAGGGCACCATTAAATGCACGCAAACACCCCTCCCACTGAATGAACATTGGCCTCCAGCGCTGAGCACGCACCGCCCCCCCCCCCGACGTGCGCGCATGACATACTGCACTGACTGTAACAATAAGCTATGGGCACAGCCAATACTGTTTCACGTGCGCACATCGGTTGGGGGGGGAGACTTGCATCAGTAACCTTTTTAAGGACGCCTTGAGACATGATCACGTTCCCACGTCACATGTGGGCGACACATTGTTTTTATATGTTGAATGCTAAACAATGAGGTGTGTTTGTGTGTTACAGTTAGTGTAACATTTAGAAAAGATGGTTTCAAATCGATAATAATGAATGATTTAGGACTCCGTCACCAATGTGTATTCCTGGTTCGTCATGTAGTCTATTGTTATAGGAAATAAACTATTTGTGAACGCTCCATTCAAGGCTGTCGGCAATGTTACACGGTATCCACTCATTTGGCTAACAAATTGTGTATATTATGCAGATTATGTTATAATATTTGTGACATATATAATTTGAGTCAAGGCATAACGGAATGTGTATTTACCATTATTGTAGAAGTCAAAACTGATTTGGCTGCAACAAATCGCTCCAGGAAGGCACAACAGTATCATCCATGGTTGAGCCAACCGTTGAATCCTGATTCAGACACATCTCCGTGAGGCCGTCATATGGATCTGCAGTGGCTTCTTGAAACAAGACATCCAGAGGTACATACAGTTGTTGGTTGTTTTCACCTCCACATTCGTATTGGCCATATACGTTTTGAAACATATCATAGTAGTTATGTCCATCTTGCATCTCGTCGAGAGGAATGGACGGTGCAGGTATATCACCAGACGCGACAGTCTGTGAGGCTTCTATGTAACTGGCATTAGGCAAAAATATGCTATTTAACAGCAGATATGTTCCATGTTCCATGGTAAGTTTAAATGATGTAGCAACCTGCCAGCAGCCGTATCGTTGAGCTTTACGATGAGGGACACGCTCAAAACATTCATTTGCGGATAAAGTGAAACGTACAGAAGTTTTAAAATTTCTTTGATTGGCTGTTTCTTGGTAGTATGGATATTTGTTTTGGATCAAGTCATAGATTTCCCCCACGGTCGCTTTTTTCTGTGGCGTTGACTCGATTGCTTCATAAATCAAAAATTTGTATGATTTACGTGGATGGCTGTGCAATGTGGAAGGTCCTGCCATTTCTTCTCTCTTCAAGTGTACAGTGTCTAAGTTGAAAGCATAAGGATGTCTGCTGAATGTGTGAATAGTTACATGTTATCTTTGCGGTATTTTCCAAGGTTAGAATACAACCGAACATTTATACGCCTTGTTTTTCTCCCACAAGAAATTTGTTACAATAATTGGCTGAGATTCTTTGTCTAAGATACCCTCTTTTCACAGGAATCAAAACTTTACTTGCTGCTTAGACAATCAAAATGAGAAAAACAAGTTTACTCTTAATTACAATAACAATGTGTGTAATAATCAACTGTGCTATGATGAACAGATTTCTCTCTTTCTCTCTCTCTTTCTCTCTCTCTTTCTCTCTCTTTCTTTCTCTCTCTCTTTTTCTCTCTTTTTCTCTCTCTCTATAGGAGAGAAATCTCATACTCTTGCAGACTTCCTTCACTACAAAATTTATGCTATCCTGTTTCAACTCTGCCCTCTCGCAAGCTAAACAAGCCTACTTTTCTTCTCTAATCAACATGCACAAGTCTAACCCACGCCGACTGTTCTATGTCTTTGATACTCTACTCAAACTACACTCAGCTGCCTCTCCTTCCTCCATTTCTGCTCAGGACTTTGCTGACTATTTTAAGGAAAAGGTGGAATCCATACGGCAGAACATCCCCCCTGTTTCTTCCTCCAATCCTACACTTCTTCCTAACTCTCCTCCTGCCTTCCTTGACTCTTTTTCCACTGTCTCAGAGGAGGATGTGTCACTGTTGATTGCCTCTTCTCCCTCTACCACTTGCCCTCTTGACCCCATTTCCTCCCATCTCCTAAAACCTCTTGCTCCTACTATAATCCCTATGCTCACACACATTTTTAACTCCTCCCTCTGCTCTGGAACTTTTCCATCCTCCTTCAAACATGCAACAGTCATACCATTACTCAAAAACACCAAGCTTGACCCTACCTGTCTTTCTAACTATGAACCTGTCTCCCTCCTGCCTTTTGCCTCTAAACTCCTTGAACGACTTGTATTCTCTCGCTTGCTCCATTTTCTCAACACCTATTCTCATCTACACCCTCTACAATCTGGCTTCCGCACTGCTCACTCCACGGAAACAGCCCTCACTAAAATAACTGACGCCCTCCATGCTGCCAAAGACAGAGGTCATTACACTCTGCTCATATTACTCGACCTCTCTGCAGCATTTGACACCGTGGACCACCCTCTTCCCCTTCACATTCTCCATACTCTTGGTATTCGGAACAAAGCTCTATCCTGGATCTCATCCTACCTCTCCCATCGTACTTTCAGTGTCTCTTCTGCTAGTACCTCCTCCTCTATCGATCTCTCTGTGGGGGTACCCCAGGGCTCTTCTCTTTTCTCTGTACACACTCTCTCTAGGTGACCTAATAACATCTTTTGGGTTTAATTATCACCTCTATGCTGACGACACACAAATATACTTTTCAACACCTGACCTTACACCTGCTGTACAAACCAAAGTTTCTGAATGTCTCTCTGCTATATCATCCTGGATGGCCCTCCGTCGCCTTAAACTCAACATGGCTAAAACAGAGCTCCTCATACTTCCTCCAAAACCTGGCCCCACTACCTCCTTCCACATTACTGTTGGAACTACCATCATTCACCAAGTAGCCCAAGCACGCTGCCTAGGGGTCACATTCGACTCCTCTCTCACATTCGCCCCTCACATTCAAAACATTTCTAAAACTTGTCGCTTTTTCCTCCGCAATATAACTAAGTTACGCCCTTTCCTCTGTTGCTCGACTGCTAAAACTCTGGCTCAGGCCCTCATTCTCTCCCGTCTTGATTACTGTAACCTCCTGCTGTCCGGCCTTCCTGCCTCTCACCTGTCTCCCCTACAATCTATCCTAAACGCTGCTGCCAGAATCACTCTACTCTTTCTTAGATCTGTCTCAGCATCTCCCCTCATGAAATCCCTCTCCTGGCTTCCGATCAAATTCCGCATCTCACACTCCATTCTTCTCCTCACTTTTAAAGCTTTACACTCTTCTGCCCCTCCTTACATCTCTGCCCTAATTTCTCGTTATGCACCATCCAGACTCTTGCGCTCTTCTCAAGGATGTCTTCTTTTTACCCCCTTTGTATCTAAAGCCCTCTCCCCCATAAAACCTTTTATCATTGACTGCCCCACACCTCTGGAATGCCCTTCTCCTCAGTACCCAACTTGCACCCTCTCTGTCCACCTTTAAGACCCACCTTAAGACACACTTGCTTAAAGAAGCATATGAATAGCACTGTGGATATTCTGAACACGATACATAAAGCTTGGCCCCCTGCAGACGCACTTACCAGAAGTCACTCCTACTGTCTCTGTACATTCTCCCTACCTACCAATTAGACTGTAAGCTCCTCGGGGCAGGGACTCCTCTTCCTTAATGTTACTTTTATGTCTAAAGCACTTATTCTCATGATCTGTTATTTATATTATCTGTTATTCATTTGATTACCCCATGTATTACTACTGTGAAGCGCTATGTACATTAATGGCGCTATATAAATAAAGACATACAATACAATACATTACAATATGGTAATTACATTATTTTGTATGTACATAATATTAGCATGAAATGACAATCTAAATGTCAATAATACACCTGTAACATCTAATACTGAACAAAAGAAATCTACTTTTTACCCCTCCCATATGAAGGGGCAATATATTGACATCTTTCAGAAAGGTGTAGAAAGGGATCTATCACTCCTTGCCAAGGGAGTAGGGCCTATAAGAGCTAATACCTGTGGATTACATGTTGATAACCTTACAATTGACCAGAGGGCAGCCATAAAATCTCTTGCTGATAATGATCTCATTTGTATTAGGAAAGCTGACAAAGGGGGTGCCACGGTGGTCCTTGATAAAGACTACTACGTGTCAGAGGCCAAACGACAACTTGGGGACAATGAGGCGTACTCCGTCCTTGCCGGTGATCCGACCCCTCAATTTCTTAATGAACTTGCTGAACTCATGGATGAAGGTGAGATTCTACAGGTTCTCGCCCCTTCTGAGCGAGACTTCCTCACCACTCCAGATCCCATCATTCCCATTTTCCATCACCTCCCCAAAATCCACAAAACACTTCACTCACCACCCGGGAGACCGATTATTTCCAGTATAGGGTCCCTGGGAGAGCACCCTTTATCAATATATAGACCACTTTTTACAACCACTCGTACACACTTTACCTTCTCATATTTTAGACACCAAGCATGTTTTATCACTTTTAGCACCTTTCACATGGCACTCACACTACATCTGGGTTACACTAGATGTAGCTTCCCTTTACAACATCATTCACCATGACCACGGGCTCACAGCTATGGAATTCTTTCTCACTGAACACTCCCTCCTCTCTCCTGCACACATTGCTTTTTTATTGGATAGTATTAGGTTTCCACTCACTCACAACTATTTTCTCTTTGACCGTCAGTTTTATCTCCAAACACGTGGGACAGCCATGGGGACTTCGTTTGCCCCCTCCTATGCCAACCTGTTTATGGGTTGGTGGGAGGCGTCCCACGTGTTTGGAGATTCCAATCCTTACAGGCATCATATAGCGTTCTACAAACGCTATATTGATGACCTGCTTTTGATCTGGAGCAGTGGGGAGGAGGATCTCAAAGAGTTTCTTATTTATTTGGCAGACAACACATTAAATCTTACATTTACACGTGTCTGATACACACCAAATTCAATTTCTCGATCTCAATCTTTATATTGACATCGATAACAAAATTCAAACAGACATTTTCAGAAAAGAGAATGCAAGGAACTCTTTACTCCATGCTAAAAGCTGTCACTCCCGCCCTTTGATCAGAGGCATTCCGAGGGGCCAGTTCCACCGCTTGCGGCGGAACAGTTCTACCCTCGGTGCCTTTGTACATAGGGCGGGTGAGATGAGGGACAGATTCCTGGCAAGAGGATACGCCAAACAGGATCTAAATACGGCCTATGAAATGGCTCTGGGTGCCGAAAGAGATCTATTAATTAATATGAACACAAAAAGATCTGACACAGACATGTCCCATAACAGCTCAGATACACCCTATTTCATTACCAACTTCAGCGAGCAGGCAAATGCCATTAAAGCTATTGTCCAGAAACACTGGGTCACATTATCTATGGACCCATTGCTACAAAAAATGACATGCACTGGTCCGCGCATAGTTTTCCGGAAAGCTGCTACGTTAGGCAATTTATTGTCACCAAGTATGCTACGGTCTGATGCTCGTAAGGATAATAGACTATCACTGTTCCCCAAATTACAGGGTTCGTTCAAATGTGGTCACTGTAACATTTGTGCACATATGATAAAATCAACACACTTTTCCAACTGTGACGAATCACGTAAATTCAAAATTAGATCTTTCATTTCCTGTCAAACATCTTTTGTAGTGTATGTTTTACAATGTGGTTGCAAAAAACAATACGTTGGTCTCACAAGCAGAGTGCTCAAGATTCGCATCTTAGAACACCTGAGACTTATACGCAACCACGATATGATACATCCAGTACCTATACACTTCAACACATGTCCATTGGGTTCAGTTAATTCATTCCAATGTATAGCCATTGAACATATCCCCATACCTCCTCGTGGAGGAGATCGGAAGAAAATCTTGTATCAGCGCGAGTCTCATTGGATTTTTGCTTTGAATACCCTGCAACCCAATGGACTAAATACAGAATGGGACTTACGTTGTTTTTTATAAATGTATACAGATGCATCTTAGAGCCTTGTTAGGTTTCTAAAATATACCGTATATCTTCCTCCATATACATCTTTAGAATATAGATTTATTGATTTATATATTTTTTAATGGTTATGCACTGTGTCCCCTTCTTTGTTGGATTTTCCTTCCTTTCCCTTCACACCCCCCCCCCTTTTCCTTTCCCATCCCCATACATTCACCTATCTCCTAAACCCCCAAGACGATCCTAATAGCAGTCTAAATTTATTTATTTATTATTATGTACCTTTGATTGTTTGGGTTACATATAGCTAATTATGTCTTACACACACTTATGGATTAAAGACTGCTGCTTCAAAGTAAGGATCAGAGGGATTAAGAGGTTGTTTCTTCTAATGTTGCAAGTATCTTTTTAAAGTACCTTCATGTTTAAGATTAGCCTTTTCAAATATATTAGTCTATGGGTAGTAATTACCTTTTATGTTCATCAACAGGCTAACTCTTGAATGATATACTATGCTTATACATAGCATTGTGTTAAATATTTTTTCCATGAAGGGGTTAACCACCATTATTACCCGTTTTCGCAGGCTTTTTTTAGCTATAAATGTTCAGGCATCACCACATCTCCTCACTCCAAGATGAAGCCCTATTCCTAAGGGTGAAACGCGTAGAGGAGGAGATCGTGGTGTAGCCCCACTATGCATCTGTGCCAATAAAGTTTTTTGTATCATCCGGGACTTTGAGCAATTCTGTCATGCGCAGTAGTGCCTTCACCAAACACAAACCTAATACTGAACAAGGGCTAAGTAAAGCAAAAAGCAGGATTTTCAGCGCTCGTGCTGCAGATGTTTTGATAGGAATAATCCCTGTGCTGCACGTGCATGGAGCGTCTCCCCAGAAGCTCCCACTTCAGAGGTGATCCCCCCTCGAAGGGGGGGAGGACACCCTGAGAAACAGAGAAGAAAAAATGCACAAAAGCGCACAAGGGAAGGAATTAGTATTAATTTATTAAAACAAACACATAAACAGCTGAGGGGATCCAACCCCTCCTCAGCTCAATGAATTAGCTGCCCAGAAATGTAAACCATATATATGGTCTCTAAACATAGAAAACTCTAACACAGTAAAACATACACAACATAAGAAAAAAACACAATCAATGTAAAAATAATAAACAGAGAGAGTACTAACAGCCCAAGGGAGTTAAGGTAAAAACCGCCATAGAGAGCTATAATACTGCTGACAGGGGGAAACGAACACTCACACTGAGGCAAAGAAGGGGGACCTCTGATAACCGTACAGGATCCGGATCACGGCATCAAGGAAGATGGAAACAACTGCCACTGGAGCCTCAGGCAAGCTCCGTTTCAGCCTCTCAGCAAACACGCGCAGGATGACCTGTCGTGACCTCTACGCGTCTCGCACCACGTGCTTCGTCAGGGCTAAGTAAATGTCATTTCCATATACATGCAAAGTGTGTCCGGTACATGAGCGAAATACAAATAAGAAGTGAGCTACATATGAACACAATTAAATACCATATGGTACATGTTCCTATTTATGCTCACATTATACTACATGAAGAGAAAAAAGAGCTTTCATAATACATAATGGAATTTGTTACTGAAAATTATTCGTGTTCGCCTTTCAATTGACAATATTCCATGCAAGACTTTCTTACGCAGTAACGGCCTGTTTATAGGTGTAACATAGATTATCACAAATATATATATATATATATATATATATATATATATATATATATATATATATATATATATAAGAACACAGAAAAAGAAACCTCTAAGGAGCACTCAGACAAATTATGCAAAATAATGATAGTAATTTATTAAATCAAAAAATAATGATGAAAAACAAAAACAGCTGACTGAAAACCTGCCTGACTAGACAAAAACATTTTTTATTAAGAAAATGGACATACCAAAAGAAAAACTGAGTTACCATAAAAAAAACAAAGATGATATGATCAGTACTAAAGATAATACAGTATGACCACTATGGGGACAAAGTACCCATAGTGATCTTCAACCGGCCGGTCGTGAATACAGATACTGAACAAAAAAAACCAATAAAGGAAAATAAATAATAAACATTTAAAGAAATACATAGAATATGGTAAGAGATGATTAACAGGCATGCTATACCAGTGTGCAGGGCACTTAATAAAGAAGACCTATAGGCATGAGACTATACATATAGTGCATGACATCAAAGAAACATTATTTGAAAGGTATTTCAGTGACCCAAAACACATATGTCACAAAGATGGGTAAAAAGGAAGATACTCAGCTCCTGTAATATTATGACAGTGTAGTCTCTGGTAATCACAGCCACCATCCAAAAATAACTTCCAAGGGTAGAACGAAAATATAAAGTCCAAATGAAGTGCTAGCAGGCAGGGCCAGCAGTATAAAAGTCCCACCAACACGTTTCGCCCACTAAGGCTTCTTCTAGGGTGGTACTGAAGGCTTGGAGCAAGTCCGGTTAAATAGGGCTATTGTTGATGACGTTTTCGCGCCAAAAATCACCCCACAAAGATGCGTGATAAGTCCTTATTGATTGCCATGTCCGCATCTCAAACAGGTTGTTTTAGGTTCCAGCTTGGTGGCGCTGTTGGTTTGTTTATGTATACTATGTTCATTTTGGTTATGGAGCACGGCAGGATGACGTCATATTATCCCGCGATAATAGCAGTCTAGATCTCGCACATGCGCTGCACAGACCGCCATGTGTAACAACCTTCTTGCCACAATATAACTGCTCGGCCCTCGTTAAAGATGACACAGTAATCACGAGATTGAAGAAGTTCAATCCTCGCGAATGCGCAGTGTCATTTAGTATATCGAGTAGCCAAGTTTGAAAGTTAGACGGCTGTACGATCAATGCGCTGCCAATGAAGATGGAATTTGCATACAAAACAGCATCAGCCCAACCAAGATGATAAAGAGTCCTAGTCACAACAACCCACGTTCTATATTTTGCCAAAGGTACACAAAAAAACCCTAAACCCACCAGGTAGGCCTATTGTGGCTGGGATAGGGGGTTTGAGTGAGCCAATCTGCCGCTTTATTGATGCTTTTCTGTATCCCATAGTTGAGACCTTACCTACCTTCCTTCGTGACACTATGGATGCTCTATCAAGACTGGATGAAATTATTGTTGATGGCAATGTGATCCTAGCTACATGTGATGTAGAGGCACTCTATACCTCTATCCATCACCAGGATGGTCTGGGGGCATCACATAAGTTCCTCTCCATGACAAATTTGTCACGCTCTTTAGTGGATTTTCTGATGGAGTTGATGTCTTTTATTCTTACACACAACTATTTTCTGTTTAAGAATAAATTTTATCCTCAGCTTAGGGGAACGGCTATGGGGGCGGCTTGTGCCCCCTCATATGCCAACCTTTTTTCAGGTTGGTGGGAGCGGGAGGTGGTTTTTATTGAGGCCAACAGTGCAATGACGGATCAGGTTTTGTTGTGGTTGCAGTACATCAAAGACATCCTGATCCTCTGGCAGAGCAGTGCGGAGGATTTTGGGTTGTTCGTCGATGTGCTCAACCACAACAACCTGAATATTAGGTTAACCTCCAGACACAGCTCTAGCTCAATCGATTTTTTGGACTTATGCATTACGATTGATGCTGATGGGCACCTGAGCACTGCCATATTTAGGAAGGAGACTGCAACAAATGCAATCCTACTTGCTACAAGCTCCCATCCAAAACATCAAATTTCGGGAGTACCGATTGGCGAATTTATTCGCCTTAAACGTAACTGTTCAAATCCTACTACCTACGAAGTTAGAGCCACAGAAATGAAAAACAGGTTTCATAATAAAGGTTACAGTCAGTCAATTATTAAACAAGGATATGAACGCAGTAAGAATATGACTAGGGCGTCTTTATTGAAACCCAAGATTAAAGAAACAGATTCCAAAAAAATAAGATTTATTGGTACGTATAATCAACAATGGAATCAACTGCGTAACATTTTGCAACAGCATTGGCCGATCCTTATGATGGACCATGACCTCAGAAATAGCCTTGGACCTAAAGTTGTGTTAACTAGCAGAAGATCCCTTAATCTCAGAGACAAGCTGGTTCACGGCCACTACACTGCATATACCAGTCCTTTCTTGTCAACATTTGACAAGAAAGGATTCTTTAAATGTAGTGGCTGCTCTGCTTGTAAATTTGTTAAACAATCTACCACCTTTTCGGACATTAAGGGACAGCATGAGTTCAAAATGAAACAATTTTTGACCTGCCGCTCTAAGGGGGTGATTTATTGCCTGTTATGCCCTGTAACAAAATGTATGTAGGGATGACAACTCGAGAAGTTCGTTTCTGAATACTAGAACACAGTCGGAACATCAAGTCAGCATCTAGGGATTTTGAATCTTCTAAAAAAAATCACAACGGTGGCTAAACATTTTTTAAAAGAGCACAATGCTGACAACTCATTGCTCTCCGCATTTGCTATAGAACGTGTCTCCTTGGGGATACGTGGGGGAGATATTGAGAGAGCGCTCCTGCAGCATGAATGCAGGCGGATTGTCACTTTGGGCTTTATGCTACCTAATGGTTTAAATGATTACCTGGGATTTGCAATGTTTCTGTAGTGCTACCTGCTATCTCCTTTCCTAACTTTGGGGGTTTAGGTTCGTAACTGTTTTTTATGATTAATTTATTAACAGTTATCTACAGTCACCCCTACCCTCTCTCTCCATATATTCCATGATTATTGTTTTCGTTTTAGTTCATTTTTTTCCCCTTCTTATAAATGACTCTTGAACAGATAATGGTTTGTTTTTAATCTGGTACATTAACTATTTTCTTTTCTCCACAATTCTAGATCATCATTAGCATTCATATGCAGTTTAATGTTGTCCTCACTATGGAGACATAATACTTTTAAAATATGTGCTTGACTTCACCATTTGATTAAGATCTAACATCACCCAGCGGCACTGATGGTGCTAAACTCTATTATGAACATTTGGAGCCTGAATGGTTGCCATACATGGCATATGCGGTCTGCTGATGGATCTGCAGTAATGAATTTAAAAACATATGTTGTGACTAGGACTCTTTATCATCTTGGTTGGGCTGATGCTGTTTTGTATGCAAATTCCATCTTCATTGGCAGCGCATTGATCGTACAGCCGTCTAACTTTCAAACTTGGCTACTCGATATACTAAGTGACACTGCGCATGCGCGAGGATTGAACTTCTTCAATCGCGCGATTATTGTGTCATCTTTAACGAGGGCCGAGCAGTTATATTGTGGCAAGAAGGTTGTTACACCTGGCGGTCTGTGCAGCGCATGTGCGAGAACTAGACTGCTATTATCGCGGGATAATATGACGTCATCCTGCCGTCCTCCATAACCAAAATGAACATAGTATACATAAACAAACCAACAGCGCCACCTAGCTGAAACCTAAAACAACCTGTTTGAGATGCGGACATGGCAATCAATAAGGACTTATCACGCACCTTTGTGGGATGATTTTTGGCGCGAAAACGTCATCAACAATAGCCCTATTTAACCGGACTTGCTCCAAGCCATCAGTACCACCCTAGAAGAAGCCTTAGTGGGCGAAACGTGTTGGTGGGACTTTTATACTGCTGGCCCTGCCTGCTAGCACTTCATTTGGACTTTATATTTTCGTTCTACCCTTGGAAGTTATTTTTGGATGGTGGCTGTGATTACCAGAGACTACACTGTCATAATATTACAGGAGCTGAGTATCTTCCTTTTTACCCATCTTTGTGATATATGTGTTTTGGGTCACTGAAATACCTTTCAAATAATGTTTCTTTGATGTCATGCACTATATGTATAGTCTCATGCCTATAGGTCTTCTTTATTAAGTGCCCTGCACACTGGTATAGCATGCCTGTTAATCATCTCTTACCATATTCTATGTATTTTCTTTAAAGGTTTATTATTTATTTTCCTTTATTGGGTTTTTTTGTTCAGTATCTGTATTCACGACCGGCCGGTTGAAGATCACTATGGGTACTTTGTCCCCATAGTGGTCATATTATCTTTAGTACTGATCATATCATCTTTGTTTTTTTTATGGTAACTTAGTTTTTCTTTTGGTATGTCCATTTTCTTAATAAAAAATGTTTTTGTCTAGTCAGGCAGGTTTTCAGTCAGCTGTTTTTGTTTTTCATCATTATTTTTTGATTTAATAAATTACTATCATTATTTTGCATAATTTATCTGAGTGCTCCTTAGAGGTTTCTTTTTCTGTGTTCTCATATTTGCTTTATTCCTCTAGTTCCGCCTAGCAGTTAATTTATTTTTCAGTAATTTCGTTTCAGTTATTTTTCTGGTAAAGATAGGTTTAGATAAAGCACTTATTTGTTGGTTGTTGATGCGGTATTCATTTTTTGTGTATGTTATTTATATATATATTATATGTATATATGGATCGACACATACATGAAAAAGTGAATGATGCATTTGTGTGCACAGACACAGTATAACGAACAACACAGTGATGTTAAACATTACTGTGACAAAAAAATGACTGCGGGTGTGCTTTGTGGTTATGCATGTTAACCCATTGTTTGTAAAAATATTCGAACATTCATTCAGCTTTCAACTATAGGGGAAAGATGTTGAATGCTTTGCAAACTAGAAGGTTGCAGTGTGTGTTATTTGGAAGATCATTACACAGAATCCCTTCATGCAGGTCAAGTGGTGTATGTTCACTCATAATGATGTAAGCCACGATAGTTGAGCCAATATATATTTCCAAACACACAGATATTAAAAAAAAATATATATATATATATATATAAATATAGATATATATATATATATAGATATACATAGAGATAGATAGATAGATAGATAGATAGATAGATAGATAGATAGATAGATAGATAGACATATATACAGATATATATGAGGTATGCTTATATTTGGAAGAAATTATAAGTTGCAGCGGAAATATAGATAAGAACTGTAACATAGGACACGCGTAGTACAGTAACATTTGTCACCTGGTGGAAATTGAGCCGAATAAATTCCGATATCTCTGTCCCCTGGCAAACCCTCCACGACGACAGGAATACATTTTTCACGCATCTGCTCCTCCAATGGAGTTAAGATTAGAGCTTGTGCTGGCAGCCCACCTCCAGTGGCAGAAGCATGCATCCGTTGTGCTTGGATTTTTTTCTTTAAATTGGCCTTGATATCATCAAATCTCTTCCGAAAATTCGTGCGGTCCCTGACATGATTCCCATACGCAGACACAGCCAATGTTATTTGGTCCCACATTTCTTTTTTTGAGGCTGAGCTTGTCCGCCCTTGAAATACATAAAAAATATATGACCTTACAAATGAATAGAAAGACGAACATTTTTCAAAAATGATACCTGTTCCAAGAGATACCAAACATGCTGGTTTACGTTCAATATGTGTAGCACGTGAGCATTTACATGGAATCATACAAATCTAAGGAAGCTTGCATGATTATTGTATGAACTTTGGCAAACTTTTTTGACTGATTGTTATGGTCGTTATAAAGCATGAAGGATTATGTGTGTAACAATTAACTTTAATTGATAGACATTAGAGATTAATAGTGTGATATTAACACATGTCACATGAGATAGGATAAAATGTTTTTGAACAATCAATGCAAAGATTGACTTACCTAATAAATGCCCATACAGAGAGTCATAGTGCTCCAAAATCCCTATGACAAGAACTCGGTTTTCCTCATCATTGAAACGAGGATTACGTGGCCGCTCCACACGTTTCTTCCAACCACGTACAGCCACAGCGCTTGGCTGCTGCTGACTGGACTCTCCTTCTTCCAATGGAAGAGACTCCAAATGCGGCCCACCACCAACCACCCCACCACCAGACACCCCATCAGCACCACACCAGACACCCCAGCAGCACCACCACCACCAGACACCCCAGCAGCACCAGCAACAGACACCCCAGCAGGGCCAGCAACAGACACCCCAGCAGCACCAGCAACAGAGCCACCACCAGCACTAGCACTCACAGCAACACCACTCGCAGTCCCAGCAACACCAGTCGCACTTGCAGCAACAGCACTCCCCTGAATCCTACATTCACTCAGACGCGTACTCACACGACTACCAGTACTACTCACACCAGCATCACTCTTCCCACGCCTTTCGGCCATACCTATAGCACTCACAAAGAACAGAAAAGAAATTTAAACATAATCGCACTGAACACTTACAAACTGAACACAACACAAAGATGTTAACAAAACAACACAGGACAAACCTCTCACAGTACACAGCAACTCTCTCTGTCAATCTGAAATATGTAAATCACCCAGCTCTGTGTGTGTCTCTCTCTCTCTCCACCCAACACAGAGAATGAAAAAAATACACGCTACCTTTAAATAGGCCGCTCAATCAAAAACATGCTTGCTTCGGCAGATTCAGCAAGAAGTTTCATTAGCGAACCTATCAGCACCTCGCCATGCACGCCGATACACCTGTGTGTGATTGGCAAATCATCGCCAGAGTGGGAACAAATGTTTTAGGCTTGATTCGGAAGGGATTCGGCACTTATTGCATACGGCGAGGGAAAATCGGCAACATCATGCCGATAGTGAACACTTGCCGAGAGCACTTTTTCGACGCTTACTGCATAGAGCCTTATGTCTAGGCAGAATTTCCGCATGTCTCTTCGCCTCATCACTTGGTCTTCCCTGCCGCTGTCATCTCTCTCATCGTCCTCCTCTGATTCAGTGTCACTTCGCGTTGGACCCTCGTGGCTTTTGGCGCGCGCTGTGTCCCCCTTTGCAAAGTAATCAGTTAGGACCGTGGATGTTCTCTTTGATCACGTCGCCCTCGACATCCTTGCACAATTGGGTTGGCTTAGGTATATGTTTGGTGTTCGCCGTCGGGCTTTTAGTGCTTTATTTATTCATTTAGACGCCGGCTGTGAACGGAGCTATCGGCTCACACGCCCATTCAGTCAGCCACCGTGCATGCGCCTCTCAACCATGTATTATTTGTCATCTTAACTCTGTGCCCAGAACATCCTTGAAAACGAGAGGTACCTGTAACTCTCAATGTATTACTTCCTGGTAAAACATTTTATAAATAAATAAATATTGTTAAATAACTGGTAATAAAATGTGTTATCATATGCAAATTTTAATCTCTTTGTTTTAGTTATCATAACCACACACAGAAATGTTTTAGTTTATAATGTGACTCGACTTGTGTTGCACGCTCTTTGTTTCCCAGCTTCAAGTGCTACCTGAGATTTTGCAAGGAAATTTATTAGCTATGTCCCGCAGCCAGATCCTACAATCACCTACACATAATACATACTGTACACATACAGTACATGAGAATAGCCAACTGTATATGTAGCATCTCAGCTTCTAAAGTTTCAAACAATATACAACAGTCAACTACTTTTAATAAAGGGGTATGATGACCCCATAGCCCTTAATAAATATGACAACAACTTACTCTGCCTTGACTCTCAGCAAACTGACAGACTCAGAATATATTGAGTACTATAGTCCTCATTCTTCAATTTAATTTCTCTCCATTCTGCTCTTTCCTCTCCTTTGGCTCCTCTCTCTCTCCAAACCACCTAGGGAGGGAACATAAATTCCGAAACTAAAGCATTATCATTCCATCAATGTTTATTTGGTATGTGATATTTTACTTTACGCATTCTAAATGAGCTTGCCAGCTTTTCCGGATCCTGATATGCCCCTGGTCATCGTTTTAAGAAGTGCAGCTAAAGAGATGGATGGCTATTGGGTGTGTTACAAAAAATGTTAACCTTTTGCTTTAGCACAACATCATTGAAGTGTTTAACACTTTAATAGCTGAACTCATATTTGTTTCAATGTGTTTTTAGGTACGTCAAAGTATTGCAACAGTTCCTGATTGTGTACTTTATTTGAATAATTTCTCTAAAAATAGTGTATGTATGTTTCACCAGGTAACGTCTTGATAAAACTTAAGACTCCAGTCATAATACATTATAATTAGGCACACATATCTAGTTCTGTCATTGAGAGTACAGGTGGAGTTTAAAGAAGTAACTTCAGGTGCTTGAATTAATCAAGAGGTTTGCAACAGTATAGCAAAGTGAATGTTATTATTATTATTCCTTGTTTTATTCTATGCAATATAGCGATCAATGCTCACTTGCCAGGTAACATAGAGCCTGATCTCAAGGGAGATTCAGAGCCTGGTTTAGCTGAGGATAATATGGGTGGATGGAGTCGTGTGGGACAGACTAAATGCCAATATATTTTGCTGTGGTGTACTGTTTTTACTATCTATAGCATGTGCACCAAATGTACCACCCACGATTAACCTCCTTTACCAACCTAACACCCCCCTTGCCCTTCCAAAACAATTTTATGGCAAGAATATGTGCCATCACCCCTGTTGAGAAGATAAAAAGGTATGGCGTGTGCCCTTATAAATATCTAATGAATGTGTTAAAAAAATATATAAATAGGCAGGCGGCAGACAACATCAGACACATAATTAATTTGATTGAATGGGATAACAGCAAAAAGACTCCGGTAATAGTGTTGTCTGGACGCCGAAAAGGCCTTTGATAGGATAGATTGGCCATACGTTAAGGCCACGCTGGGAGCATTTGGTTTTGGGGATAGAATATTAAAGGCAATCACAGCACTGTATACCAATCCAGCAGCAAAGGTAACACATCAGGGCTTACCATCTGATCCCTTCCAAATTAAGGGGGCTATGCACTAAACTCCGTGCTTTTGCGTCTGGCTGAAACCAAAAAGCACGTCTGATAAAAAGTGAAGCCGGAGACGCAATTCACTAAGGCCTTGAGCCCATTTTCTATCGTACGGGCTCAAAACAGCCACATCCTATGTGTTGGTTTTTTCCCTCAGCTAGCGTTCTTAAACTTTACGTACGGAAGCTGATTGGAAAAAAAACTGCATGTAACATTTGCATGGAGACTCTTTATCTCCATGCAAGGCTGTTACAGGTGATAATAACACCTATACAAAATAAACCTATATACAAAATAAAATCATTTTCATAATAGTGTACATGAGCAGGGGGTCTCCGGAGCTGAACCGCATTGGTTTCAGGCCCGGGGACCCCCTACTTCAGGAGATACAGGCCCCGTTATGTGGTGCCGGTATCCCCTGCACTTTGAAAGCTTCCGCATCACGTGACCGGGACATTTCAATTCTGCAGGGGATACTGGCACCCCATAAAGGGGCCTGTATCTCCTGAAGTAGGCGTTCCCCGAGGCTGAAACCAATACAGTTCAGGTCCAAAGACCCCATGCTCATTGAAAGTATTATAAAAGCAAACGTTACAATTTTTTTAATAATTTGGTCATCCCCACGCTAAGGCAATTATGGTCCCCTGAGGTTCGTGTATGTCCGCTTAGTTTCCTGGGGGTATCTGTGGGAGAGTCCATGGAAGGAGTGAATCCATTCAATATAATATCGTTGTAAATTACTGTGTGTATGTGTCATATATATCTTTGTTGGGACATGGTAGTGTAGGGGTTAAATGCTGAAATGCTGAAGTGATGAATTTAGCTAAGCACATGACAACAATTATAATCACACTTTCGCGCCACTATTTTGTAGGGAAACCCTATATAAAGCATCCATTCTGTTCAGCCAGTGTGGGTGTTGTTGTGAGGAGAGGAGTGATAGAGTGGACTTGGTGGTAGTAGGAGAGAGTTGGTGATTTGTTGGTGATTATTGAGTGAGTTGTCTTGTGTTATTACATTTTGTTTCTCTATATTTTTGTATTGTTAGTGTGAAAGAACTTTGTTAGTGTGTCATTTTGGTTTATATTTTTTTTTGTGAGTGACTGAGTGAAAAGAGAGGATGAGTGGGAGTGGATGTGGGAGTGTATGTGGGAGTGGACATGGGAGTGGATGTGTGAGTGGTGCGGTGGCTGGTGGAGTGGTTGAGCGTGGGAGTGGAGGAGGTGCGGTGGCTGGTGGAGTGGTGCAGGGTGGGAGTGGAGGAGGTGCGGTGGCTGGTGGAGTGGTGGAGCGTGGGAGGGGAGGAGGTGCGGTGGCTGGTGGAGTGGTGGAGCATGGGAGTGGAGGAGGTGTGGTGGCTGGTGGGAGTGGGGTAGTGGGGGAGAGTGAGAGAGGAGTGGGACGTACAGATACAGTCCGTCCTGCCAGGCAGGTATGTCCCGTGCCGGGATGTCCCGTGATGATACTCCAGGTGGGGGAGTGCAGGTGGGTGAGGGTAGCGGGAGTACTGGACAGGGAGAGAGGGAAACTGTCCACCATATGAACAGTGATGCAGAGGAGGATGGAAATGATGAGGGGCCATCAACAATCAGGCGCGGACGGAGGGCCTAAGAAACCCCCGATTTACCCATCGGAAAAAGGACATCCTTGTTGAAGGTGTCATGTCTTCCTTTGAACAACTCTATGGATCATTATCATGTAAGAAATTTTGAACAATTATTATATTATAATATAGAAAGTATGTTGTATAGGCCGCACTATTTAATTAATGTATGAACTATATTTGACATAAGTAAGTTGTGGGGCTGGGGAACAATGAAGAGACCTCTAATGTCTCCTAAGTACAGATAGAAATGTTCCCCGCACTCATAATGAATACTAAACAATCAATGATATTTGAAATGCTGATATATATGAATGCGCAAAAGTGAAGAACATAATTGACAATGTGCCAAAAAACTCTAATCACATACAATTAACAGGCGGGGAGGGGGATGGTGAGGGAATGGGGAAATGTGACATCACTAAAAAGTGACGGATATGATAAACAAATCCCTAACAGGGAAGGAAGTGGGTGCGGTGAGACGCAGGGGAAACGTCACGTTTCATGGTCACTTACCCCTTTAACAGGCCCATTCTCATAGTCACACACAAAGTGGGACTATGGTACTTACCGACTCCCTCACAGTAAATTCCTCCCAGTGTAAAAAGAAATGCTACAAAAGATGCCATAAATGTTTATGTAAGACATGCGTAACGTAACATTGAGCTGGTAAACATGTATGCTATAACAGTAGTGTGCAGCTGATTGGGCACATTTAATTTGTCACGAATGCGCGAATGACATAGCCTAATAGGTGTCTGTAATTATATGTACATGTTGTAAAACTGTTTAATATATTATCATACGTTATTAAATCACAACAAATGTATTTTAACACATTTTTACATATACACAGCTAAAACCAAGACCAGTCATAAAACAAAATTGTGGGCAGAGATATGCCGAACTGTGTCAGCATCAGGCGTCTTTAAAAGGGCCCCAGAGACGTGTAAGAAAACATTTGGGGACATTAAACATCGACTGAACAGGAAGATGTCACTGGCCGGACGCATCGCATGTGGGACAGGAGGCGGACCTCCAGCAACATTGAATTTACACTCGTACGAGGAAAAGATGTATTCAATCATGGCTCCCCGCCTTATTTTTGGAATTGGAGGGAACAGAGACATTGGGCAATCTCTCTCACATTCGACACCAGGTGAGTCGTATGCTATCACATCAATATTTAATTCTGAAATACTGAGAAATGCAAGCATTTATACAGACATAAAACTACAATCATCTGTTTAGATGATGTGATCAGGAAATGGCAACATTACACATGTCACTGTTCAGTTTATGAAAAGCATGCTTGTTATTAAACTAATGCACGTATAAAAGAAATAGCATAACTATATGTGCATTAACATTGGATGTACAGGCAAATAAAGAGGAGCACAAAATTACTTAGTCATTATGTTGATTGTAATATTTTGTTGTTTATTATAAAGTGATTGCTGAGGACACGGATTCAGATGAGTCAGCAACACAACAACAACGTGTCATAAGTGATGATGAGATGTTAGTCGATCCCCTACATATTCCTGTCCCAGATGTAGAAGATTCCGGTCCTGATTTTATGACATTACAAGATACACAAAATCCTGAAAGTGATGACAATGGTAAGATCCAAGCGGGCCAGGGAGACCAGATTTGTGCGAAAGCATTGTCGAATTTAACCAGCCTAGAGGCAAGGTTTTTGACCAAGGAACAAGATCTTGCTGACAGACAGGCTAAAACAAATAAAAACTTATAAGGAAATGAAGCACATGACACTCCTTATGACTAAACAACAGGAGACACTGGACAACATGGCAAATAGCCTCTCGATCATAGCCAAATGTATGGCACAGATTGTGGCACATGTCCAGGCACAGCCCCCGCCACAGCCACAGCCACAATCCCAGCCTCAAAGCGAGCCAGAGGCACAATCCGATCTACAGCTACTATCCGAACTAGACCTACTATCCGATCTAGAGCTACTATCCGAGCCAGATACACAAAGAGAGCCAGAGACACAAAGAGAGCCAGAGACACAAAGAGAGTCAGAGACACAGGCAATGGTACAGCAGGATCCAATGGCACAGGCTATTTCCCTGGCCCAAATCCTGGCACTGGCTCTGGCTCTGGCACTGGCTCAACCATTGCCACAACCCTTGGCACTGGCTCAACCATTGGCACAACCCCCAGCACTGGCTCCACCGTTGGCACAACCCCCGGCACTGGCTCAACCATTGGCACAACCCCGGACACTAGCTCAACCCCGGTACTGGAAGAAGGGGGTAAGATGGTCCGTGGTTCACAGCAACTTCAGCAGCCAACGCATGGATGTCTAAAAAAACTTTATTGATCGCTAGCAGCAAACATCAGGCAACCACTCTAACATGTTTCGTCCAGGCTATGGACTTTTTCAAAAAGTCCATAGCCTGGACGAAACATGTTAGAGTGGTTGCCTGATGTTTGCTGCTAGCGATCAATAAAGTTTTTTTAGACATCCATGCGTTGGCTGCTGAAGTTGCTGTGAACCATGGACCATCTTACCCCCTTCTTCCTGTGTCATCATTTCCGGAGGAGCACGCTGACGCCAGCTACACCAGAGGAGGAAGCCGCTGCAGAATTCCCTGCACCAACAGGGACGGCTTTTTCGTGAGTACTCCTAACCTCCACGCGGTATTTCAGGGAGATTATTGAGGCGGTTAGTGCCGGGCTGTGATTTACTTGGGGGCGCCCCTTAGGGAGGTGTCCCCTTGTACCTCTATCCGGCTTACTATTACCCAACTCCCTGTTTTCAATACCGGAGGCTTATTGTTTCATTAATCATTGCTGGGTCTCTCTTCAATCAAGTTGCCATAAAGTGTGTGCACTACCTGTTAGCAGCCTCGGTATACTGGGTAATTCCATATTCTCTAGCAACCCCGGTACTGGATCAACCATTGGCACAACCCCCGGCACTGACTCAACCACTGGCCCAGCATCCAACGTGCATAATACAGAGTTTGCTCGACCAGATGAAATGACACAAAGTTACTATCTGTATCCGCCTGAGTACATTCCACAAGATTCAAACTGTTATGGAGTAAGATACAACCATACTCAGCTGAGCGCACCGAACAACGAATTGATTGACTACAGCGGCTTCCTCGCATACACCCCTTCCATGCCTGCACCGAATATGAATGCAATATAATGCAGGTAACTATAGAGGAAATAGTTTATACACTGTGAATCGCTTATTCCCGAATGACAGGCATATGCGTTCAATTAACGGGTCTCTTTTACCTTTTCGCATTCTTCTGATAATATAACAGAAATCGCGCTGTGAAAATCACAAAATGCCGGAACACAGTTCTGAAAGAAGGTAAGATCCAGTTAATGATATACGTGCCAATATTTTGAAACGTACTGTGCAATGGCGGGTGAAATCAGAGATATTCATGTGCAGAACTTACATGTCAGTCTACTACGTGTACACCCCTCAGTGAAAAGAAAAAAATAAAGTTGCAACATTAAATAAATATGTTATACTAGCTGAGAGACCCGGCGTTGCCCGGGATGTGAACCGTGCTCACACTGACACACACTGCTCATTGTTCACACTGCACACAGCACACACACACTGCACACTGCACACACACTGTTCATTGGTCGCACTGACGCACACTGCGCACACACAGCTCACAGTGACACACACTGCACACTGCACACACATTGGTCACACTGACACACACTGCACACTGCACACAAACTGCTCACACTGCACACACACACATACACAGCTCATTGCTCACACTGACACACTGCACACTGCACACACACTGCTCACACTGCACACACTGACACACACTGCATACTGCACACACACTGCTCATTGGTCACACTGCACACACTGCTCACAGTGACACACACTGCACACTGCACACACAGTGGTCATTGCTCACACTGCACACACTGACACACTGCTCATTGCTCACACTGCACAGTGCACCACACACACACACACACACACACACACACACACACACACACACACACACACACACACACACACACACACACACACACACACACACACACTGTGAAACACTTACACACACTGTCACACACAGTTACACACAGTCACACACAGTCACAGACACTTACACACAGTTTCACACAGTCACAGACACTTACACACAGTCACAGACTCTCACACACAGTCGCACACAATTACACACACCAGCACCAACACCCGCTCCCCCCCCCCTCCTCCTGCGCAGGCAGCGGGGACAACGGTGGGGAGAAGGTGAAGCGGGGACCGGAGGGGCATCCCCCCTCCCATCTCACGTCCCATGGCCTGTCATGCAGTGACAGGGGGGAGCCGGGACCGGAGGGGCATCCCCCCTCCCATCTCACGTCCCGCGGCCTGTCACGCGGTGACAGGGGGGAGCCGGGACCGGAGGGGCATCCCCCCTCCCATCTCACGTCCCGTGGCCTAGGGGGGAGCCGGGACCGGAGGGGCATCTCCCCTCCCATCTCACGTCCCGCGGCCTGTAATGCGGTGACAGGGAGGAGCTGGGACCGGAGGGGCACCCCCCTTCCCATCTCACGTCCCGCGGCCTGTCACGCGGTGACAGGGGGGAGCCGGGACCGGAGGGGCATCCCCCCTCCCATCTCACGTCCCGCGGCCTGTCACGTGGTGACAGGGGGGAGCCGGGACCGGAGGGGTATCCCCCCTCCCATCTCACGTCCCGCGGCCTGTCACGCGGTGACAGGGGGGAGCCGGGACCGGAGGGGCATCCCCCCTCCCATCTCACGTCCCGCGACCTAGGGGGGAGCCGGGACCGTAGGGGCATCCCCCCTCCCATCTCACGTCCCGCGGCCTGTCACGCGGTGACAGGGGGGAGCGGAGGGGCAAGAGCAGCATGTAGCATGTGGAGGGGGGGGAAGCTCACCCGTCCTGCCGCTGCCTCACTCATCCTGCCGCTGCCTCACTGATCCGGCCGCTGCCTCACTCATCCTGCCGCTGCCTCACTGATACGGCCGCTGCCTCACTCATCCTGCCGCTGCCTCACTGATCCGGCCGCTGCCTCACTGATCCTGCCGCTGCCTCACTGATCCGGCTGCTGCCTCACTGATCCGGCCGCTCCCACGTGGATGTGAGGCGGGAGGCCGCGTGTTGTGGCCGCTCCCCCGCGTGTGTCCCGGGCGCTCGCTCCGCTCCCCCGCTGACTGTAGCGGCGCCGGGGTGTGAGCTTGGGGGGTGGGGGGGTTGTGAGCTTGGGGGGGGTGAGGTGTGTGTGACCTTTGGGGGGGGTGAGGTGTGTGTGAGCTTGGGGGTGGGTGGGAATGTGTGTGTGTGTGTTTACACGGGACTCCGGTTAAGTTCGGGCACAGGGAGGGTGGGGGGGGTGTGGAAGTTGAGGTGCGGTCCAGCTGACGGGGGAGAGTGAGGGGCACCGGGAGGGGATTGTGTGTGTGTGTCCCCGTCCGTGTCCGTGTGTGTGTGTGTGTCCCTGTGTGTGTGTCCTTGTGTGTCCTTTGGCCCGTCACTCCGCCTCAGGCCAATGAGAGGTGTGCGGGGGCGGGCCAAGGGACCAATGAGATTTCCCCTAGGGACACCGGACATCCAGGCAGGCATACAGTGCTTTCACTAATATAGTTTAAGATGTGCAGAAATGCAGTACATATATTCCTAATTTGTGTACTTTGCATATGGCAACTTAATAATGTTATGTGTCTGGTGATTCTCAGTTAGTCACTTATAGAAATGGCAGGAAATGCAGCAGTTTAAATTAAATTTGGTCACATTATGCTGACTAGTTAATGTTGTTTAGCATTCTGTATATAACATGTTTGTAGTGAAAGCATGTGGACAAACGAAACCTTCGTTAGTACAGGCAGTCCTCGGTTATCCGACACAATGCGATACTCAAAATGGCGTTTGATAGCGAAACGTTTTAAAGCGAAACACGTTTTCTCATAGGAATACTGTTTAAATAAAAGGTTCGGTCCCTGAAGGCATTTTTAATGCTAAAATACACCAAATATTTTACTCAGACAATAAGATATGCAGCCCACATAAATTATATAGTGTATATACTGTATTATATATATATATATATATATATATATATATATATATATATATATATATATATATATATATATATATATATATATATATATATATATTGTGACAGGGTCATTGACTCAGTATATGTTAGTAGGAGATGGCAGTATGCATGCTTTCCAGTAGACGAGGGGTTAACCCAGCTTGTTAAGCAGTCCACAGGTGATTCAAATTAAGCTAGTTCACCTGCTTTAAAACAGGAAGAGGAAATGCCTCTGGGGTGGCAGTCTCTCTCTCTGAGGTGCCGAGAGAAGACAGAGGAGTGTTGACAGACAGACACAAGCTGCTCAGATTGATCCTGTCCCAAGGGGGAAGAATAAATCTCCCAGGTAAGGAGCCAACTGCTATTGCTGAACCTTGTTGGGCTGGACTAGGTTAGCTAGCCAGCCAGGTAGTTAGCCTGCTCTTTTGTTTAGTCAGTGCCCCGACCAGGGTTAGGATTTTGTTTATGTTTCAATTTAAAGGGACAGTGTACCCATTGTTTTAGTTACCTTTTTGGACAAATAAATCCACCAGCACTATTTCAACAGAAAAGTCGTGTTGTCTCCTCACTTACCATGAACATCCTGCCACAATATATATATATATATATATATATATATATATATATATAATGTAGATTCCTTACCAGGCAGACCAGGAGTCCAAGACCACGCAGCAAGAACCGAGACAGCACTCAGATTGATATCAAATATAAATGTATTGAAAAAAAAGGCACATACAACCATCAAATATAAATGTATTGAAAAAAAAGGCACATACAACCACAAATATAAATGTATTGAAAAAAAAGGCACATACAACATTTTTTTTTTTTCAATACATTTATATTTGATATCAATCTGAGTGCTGTCTTGGTTCTTGCTGCGTGGTCTTGGACTCCTGGTCAGCCTGGTAAGGAATCTACATTTTATTCAATATTATATGGGACAAGCACCGGCTTTCTACCTTTATTGCGAGTGACATCTGCCTTTTTATATATAAAGTGACAAAAAAAAGTGACAAAAACCCTCCACAGGAAAGCAATGCCTAAGACATGCAGATGAGCATACAGTTGTATTTGCATATATATATATATATAATATTACATGTAATTTAATTATATAATCTATTATATAGTATAATATAATATTATATATATTATATACTCAAAGAACTTTGCAAAGCGTCGTACGAGCATTGGATAAGCCATTCTTGTAAAACGAGGACTGCCTGTACAAGCATTTGTATAATTTTCCGTGGTTGATTATGAATATATATATATATATCTATATCGATATAGATATATATATCTATATATATATATATATTGAATGAATTTTTTTTGGTAACATAAATAAATTGCTTTGATGCAGTAAGCAGTTATTTAGAAGATGTTGCGTAATATTTTAGAATGGCATGCTACAGTTACAGTAGAGAAACCGTGTGTTTATATGCATCATGAAGTTTGTATTTAACCGATAACTTTATGTAATAAATATTATATATCTACTTCTTTAACAGATGTTGACATCTCCGTTCCAGACAAAAGATAATGTGAATGCATGTATCCAAACACCGACCAACTGAGAGCTTTTCCATCCTGGCACTCAAGCTATGATACACATGAAAGTGAACATGCAAACTTTTATATATCCTAGCTAATATTAGATTATTTAATTTGCTTACCAGAATGAATATAGATTTGAGGTATTTTCGACTACATTGAAATGTGTGTAAACATTACAATAAACGTTGAAATTATATCTTGTCTTAGTGCTCCATTTTTGTCAATGTCATGCTGATGACACTTTGACATAACTCAAATAATACAATTAATGTTTTCCTATGTCGTCTGAAGAAAGACACATTTAATTATAGTGAAACTGTAATGTATTGGTCAAAGTTCTACATGAGTAATTGTACGAAGCATTTACATGAAAGATTCATATAAACTTACAAATATAACTTATGGTACGGATATATGCCTGGTTACTGATATAAGATATCAACATGTCATCTGCTCATACTCCTGCAGACAGTACAATTATAAATGTAGTCATAGTTACATAAGTGGCAATAATAATATTAAAAATGGTGAAAAAAAGTGATTGCAACGGCGCTTACTTATAACAATGTCCTAAAAAAGTGAAATATGTGTAACAATGTGTTTAAAAGCAAATGACAGAAATAATATCTATAAATTCAATTACAACGTGAACTGTGATCTATTAGTTAATCATGTGATAAATCCACCACCCAGTGTAAAAGGTGCTAATAGAAAAGCTACTCAAAACCCTTGTAAAGACTGTTCTCTTAGTCTTTTTGATTGCAGAATTCCTCAAAGATTCAGGGGAGCGCCAATGTTCACGTGATTATATGAAAAATAAAAATAAAGGCAACATGGTATGATACAGTCTCAATTCTTTCTTTCTAGTGAAAAAGGTAATCCACTCACAATTTTCCTTTAAAAAATCAGGCATTACAGAGACACTCCTCTCTCTGTTTAGAGCAATGAACATGGATATCCACAGGTGTAGACCCCTTTCACTTTTTCTCCACCACCGCACGAATACCCAGAAATAATAAGAAATACCAAAATTGCGCAATAACGTCTTAAAATGTATTGGAGATCATCACAGATAAAACATATGGCTATGCACTCACATAAGGAATAATAGGTACAGTCATTGTACGAAATCCTGATAGATAAAGCAATTCACCGGTACACAGTGTGTTTCTTCCCTCTGCTTCTCTGCTCCCATCAACGTCACATCCGGTTGACGCAGGGCTGTGGGCGGAAGTGCTGTAAGGGGGATCTCCGGCTGCCAGGACTTCGCAACTATGACTTGCACAGACTGGATGCTGAACACAGGATTCTACGCGTTTCGTCGGTACGACTTCTTCAGGAATCTCAATAATAATATTAAGTAAGGAATGTGAACCATAACAATTGTCTAAGTATTTAAGAACACAATTAATTGTTTAGAAGTTTATAATGTTGAAAGTATTCCAAAAAAATGATATATGTAATTATTTAGAGTAGTTAAGTTGTAAGATAAAACTATGCATAGTCATCAATACAGCACTATCTCTTGACTTAATGCCCAACAATATGCATTTAAGGATGCGCACATTGTACAGGTGGGGGGAAACATGATTTATACAAGAACAAATCTGTTAAACATTGACATACCGTTAGCAGACGAACTTCTGATGATTCACTACGAAATGAGCAATTCTTTGGAGAGAGCAGGATCCTATGATTAGAAACACACAATGCAATGTAACACACATCACGAGATGATTATAGATTCAATTATATGTCAAAGAAAATCTTACATGTGAAAAAATTCTCTATTAACGTCCGGCAAGTCTCCACCCCACTGGCTGTATGGTCCCTAACTCCTGCAGGAGGCACGAGAGGATCCTCCTCTAATTCCTCCCGAATGTTGCCTTGAAGATTGTGACGTAGGGCAATGTTGTGCAGAATGCAACAACAAATCACTATGTCGCCAACCTTCGCTGGCGAATACTGGAGCGCACCACCAGATCTATCAAGACACCTAAAATGACTTTTCAGCACTCCAAATGTCCTCTCAATCACCGAGCGTGTTGATATGTGTGCGGCATTATATCGTTCCTCTGCAGGGGTTTGAGTATTACCCAGTGGGGTCAGAAGCCAAGGCCGGCTTCCATATCCTGAGTCACCTATAAGACAGTCAAATCACATGAATGTTAATATATGTATCAATATTCCAAACATTGCCTATTGCCATTTCCTAGTACATGAGAGTGAATCATATACAACACATGCCTTAACAATGAAATCCTCCTTATCTAAGATAACGCTGCATGACATGGATTAGATATACAACTTCACAAATGTAAAGTATTTGTGGTTACTTACAATATTAGCAACACATAATGAAACATTAAACTGTACATTAAATGAACTTGTAAGTGCAGTTTCTGTAACATTGACTGACCCAATAGCCAACCGTCCTCGAATTCCCCCGCTTCAAATTTACGGAAGATTAATGAGTTCTTCATAATATGGGAATTGTGGCAGGCACTTGGGAATTGGGCTACCACACTCAGAATTTTCATGTATGCGTCACATGTGACCTGCACATTGAGCTAGTGGTAATGTTTCCTGTTCCGGAAATCCCTCTCCTCTTCACGTAGCGGGGTCAGCGCAACATGTGTGCAATCTATAGCACCCATCACATTGGTAGCCCAGCTAGATTATAAAATGCAGCCTTCAGTGCCTGCCACTCTATCTGCTCGCTAGGAAAATGTATATAATCACTAGCGCGTTGAGTCAGTGCACATAGAAACTGGCTAAAGGCCCGCGAGATTGCCGACTGCGAGACCCCGTCTACTATGCCCACAGTTGGCAGAAATGACCCAGAAGCAAGAAAATGTAATGAGCTCAGCATTTTAACAATGCCAGGCACTGCAGGACTCCTGTCTGTTGTTGGATCTAAATCTTATCTTAACACTTCATACATTTCCAAGATAGCCGCTGAGCTCAATCGGTAGCGGCTGATAATCTCTGTCTCACTCAAGCCCTCTAGGGAGCTTCTTTCCCTAAAATTTGGGGGGGGGGCTATGTGCCTCACAACACGGATCTCCCTCTCTCTCCTCTCTCTCTCTCTCTCTCCTATCTCTCCACTGCAACATAATCTCCCTCCTCCTCGCAAAATGCAACACAAAAGCGTAATCTGGTGCCGTATCCATTTCACCCTGGAAGTTAAGTGGCTCCTTATATCGTTTAAATAGGCAGACTAATAAGTCACATGATTGTAAATGATGACACGTGTGTTGGATAGTATTGTGAACAAATGATTTGTAGTCAGTCAAAAATTAATTCAACTTTAATTCAGATGTGTTACACATAATTATATGTGATGTAATCATGAATTCGTGAATCCACAGTGAAACCGATGCTGCGACACAATATGAGTAATTGCGAGAAAATAATAACTCAATCATGACATTTGTATGTAACATGTTGAGTCATGAAGGTGTTACATCACAAGAAGTAATGATTTGTTTGTATAAATGTGTGTCAGAAGGTTGAATTATTGTCAAGATGGTTGTTTTCTGATCACGGGAGTATTGCCCTTTAAATTAACCCCCTGCTAACGTTTGCTGGTACACTATCAAGTTAGGAAGATACATGCAATTCAATTGATATTAATTTAAAATCAATCATGTGTTCTCCTTTAATGTCAATTATTGATTATCAGCTCCGGGTGAAACAGATATATTCACGCCAACATCTGAGGACCCCCAGACAGCTTCGAGGACCACCCCTGGACCCCTGTGAGTGCTAAATAAGTATACTTTCTGTATACAGCTTAATGTATGTTAAAAGGTGAAATGCAGTATTATCCATATGAGGAGAATATTAATGTTGCACAATACTGTATTGTATGTGTTATGGGGTTGCATTAATTTGTAAGGATAGTTGTATTTGGGGTGGCACACGATTGGGAACCCCGAACACCCATGGGACCCCCGCACACCCACGGGACCCCCGAACGCCCTTGTGAACCGGGGACCCCCGGAAACCTGCGGGGTCAGCCAGGGACACCCGCGGGACCCCCGGCCTCTCTCGGGGACCCCCTCAGGGTCAGCCGGGGACCTCGGCTGGCCTGTTGTATGGGTGTTGCGCACGCAAAAATGTAAACAAAGACATTTTTCAAAGTCCAGCTTTTTTGTCACTTGCCTTTAGCTGGCGAGCTTTGTTGAACGCAACTTTCGCATTCACTAAGTTTGCTTAACTTAGTGAATCCCGGAGAAGGGCAGAATTGAACACAACAGGTTATCGTACAAGCAAAGTTGGCCTTTGAAAAATTTCCAGGAAAAAGTCAGTTTAAGAACGCAAAGTGCCGGTTTGCGTGGCTTAGTGACCGTGTTCGGCAGAACATCACGCTGCTTAGTGCATAGCCCCCTAAGAGTGGTACTAGACAGCTAGTACTAGATATAGCTCTATATGAGATGACATTATGCTGATACTATCAAGGCTTTTCTTTCACCTCCCTACCCAATCTATTTAGTTTAACAGAATTTCCGATTTCAAAATAAACCAAACCAGAAGCCCTAAATGTGAACTTGCCCAGAGAAATGGAAAAGCTGATATCTATAAATTTCAATTTTAACTGGCACCCCTTAGCCATTAAGTATTTAGGAGTCCTAATAGCTATAGGACGCTGTACAGAGCGAATTATCCATGATTATTATAAACGCTGAAAGGAGATATCGGACGGTGGTCATCGTACAGTGTTTCTTGGTTCGGCAGGATATTCTGTAACAAGATGAACCTACTCTCTCAGATTCTCTATTTGTTCCAAATTCTTCCAGTGCCGGTGGTGCTGAAGGATATTCGCTCGGTTCAGACTTTGATTTCTAAATTTCAAAACCCCGAGAGTTAAGAGTAAATTACTCAAGAGGCCAATTCTAGGAGGCGGGTTGGTGGTAACTGCACAGTGGCACACTGTCACGCCTGTATGCCCGCAGACCAAGCTATACCCAGTACTGAGGTGGGAACGGTATGATACCATACACCCACAGCAGTGGGAGCAAGCCCGGAGTGTGGTATAACGTTGCTGGGCCTGTTGGAAGAGTTGTTATTGTATACTTGCAACGCTTGGGGAATGTCCGTGAGAGTAGTCGTGTCCGTTTGCCAATGTTCAGGGATCCAGAGGGTAGAGTCGGCAGAGGGCAAGCCAGGTCCTAGGAAGCCAGAGGTCATCGGAGTCGTATGTGTAGCAGGGTTCAAAGGGGTTCAGAGAGCAGAGTAGCAAGGGTCAAAGCCAGGGAAATCCAAAGTAACACAGGAGCAGGTAATCACAGGAGCACAGAGGGAGCACAGCATAGGTCAGGTACACACAGGGAAACAGGAACTATGCAGAGCGAGGAAGAGGTGGACAGACAGGGATTATAAAGGAAGGTGCACCAATGACAGAGAGGGGAGGAGTAGAGAGAGAAGTGGGAGAAGCTGGAGATAGGTCAGGGGGAGAAGAGGAGGAGACAGAAGGGGCAGTCAGGGGAATGGCCTGTACAGCTTGGGAGGCGGAGACAGGGGAAACCTGATAAGAAGCGTCTGTGCGCACGCCCCCTGTAAGCTGGGGATGCGCGCGCACAGGTTGCAACACAGGTGCGGCCCGCACGGAGCAGGGGAAGACCACAGGAGGGGGACAGAGCCAAGAGGAGGGGAACGCACGCGAGGCCTGTGCCTGCGCGATGGCCAGCAAAGGCAGGGAGGAGCATGCACGCGCGTCCTCCGTGGGCTGAGGGAGTGCATGCACCGGACGCGTCACCAGGAGCGTGGAACGCCGTGCCACGGGCACCATGCGAGGAGGAGGCAATGGGACGGATGGCACCACAGGGGAAGGTAAAAGAGCTACCGCGGGGGAGAGGGGAGGATCAAGGCAAGGGTTAAGGGAGCGCGTGGGTATGCGGGACCTGCGGGGAACGCGCTGCGGCAAGGGAAGAGAGGTAGAAGGTGAAGGAGAGGAGTGGGAAGGAGTAGAAAGGGTGAAAGGAGATGGGAGAGAGGGACAAGAAGAGGAAGGAATCTCCTGAGTCGTCACACACACAGACCCCAATTCGAAAAGTTGAGTGGCACCGGAGAGTGAAATATGTGCGCCTATAGAGTTGCATAATCTGATTTGGTCCCTTAAAAGGATGCTTAAATGCATAAGTGGGCTGCTTTCCTCAATGACCAATTAATTAGCACTTTGGGAGGCCTCTAAATGTAGTAGTATTTCCGTAGTATGGGTATTTTAAAGTGATATACTGATAGATGTCTGATAAAGTTGCCCTTTTATCTGACTGTCTTGAATAGCAGAATATATCATATAAGCATAACTACAGACAGACAGTTTTGTCTGGCATATAGTAAGCGCAATGGTCCATGCCATGTACAAATGGACTGAGACAAATTTGCTTAGTGCATAGTGTTTTGAGTCAAGGGTGAACCTGCTACTCCAGATGAAAAGTTCATGGCATGCAAGGGCACAGATGCTGTACATTGTGTAAAGCGTCATCTGCATTGTGCAGTAAATTAATTCTTAAGCACTTTGGACTAATGTACAGATGTAGCAAGACGAAGGCCTGGGACATCGTACAGCAGGCCGTGCTGAGCCGTGCTGAGCATATGCACTTACCCCCTGCATCTGTGTTCAGCGCGGCTTTAGCAGCCGCTTCTGCATGCGTGCAGAGGCTCCAAAATTTTGACCCGCCAAGCAAGTTTAAATTTCGGCGCTGAGGGGAGTGGAGGAGCGGTCACATGACCGAAAACAGCCAATGGGAGCTAGGGACTAGCCCCACCTCCTGCCACGCCTCCGCTCTGCCTCTGTCACGCCTCCGCTCTGCCCCGCCCCAAAGCGCGCTCACTGCCTTGCCTGCCAGGACGCAAAAAAGCTCCTGCTTGAGTAGGCGAGGCAGAGCAGGAGCGCGGATCAGCGCGGCCCGAGGCACCATGCCCGGGGCCTTAGGGTTCGCTCAGACAGGGCGCTACGCCTACTTGCTAGTGTTCGCACCCCCGCCGATCAATCCTACAGCCCAGCGATATGTGCTCAAACTGCAGGAGCCAGATCGTGGCGTTTAGGGGTGTGACTGGGGCGTGTAACGAATGCGTCACGGAGCTGGTTAGCCTTTATTTGCTGAACCAGCTCGCGTCACGCGACTGTAGACCCAAATTTCAATTTGGGTTGTGCCGGCAAAATGTCGCAGTGACAACGCTGCACTTTGCCACCGGAAGAGTTTTCAGTTTGAAAACTCCCACCGCACAACCCAAATTTGCAACTGTTGTGCGCACGCACGTAAGCGCGTGCACATCACTATGCACCCTTGTCTGAGCGAAGCCTTGCTGTTCTCGGTGCTGCAAAACACCAATTGTAAATCCCTGTCATTTATTTGCAATCTGCGTCTCCCCCGTTGACCTTACAGCTGTTTAGTATCACATGCCAGCCACACGTTCTGAACTGCAAAAACATAATTGCACACATATTTTCCGGCTGACCGTAGCTGAGCTTCCGCAGATGAGGTGTGGACAACAAAGTGTTCATGTAGCTCTCATCTCGAACCTTCTCGCAGTCAAGGCGAGCAATCTCAGAATCCAAATCTACCACATAATATATATTTCTGTGAAAAGGAGTGCTACTGGGATTGTAACCCCGTGTATATACAGTAACAAGAGACGAAAAGTCTCAGAGCTTCCTCCAATTTGACAAACTATATAGTTAAATACTTATCTGTTTTTCTTTTCATAAGTGAGGGTCATTTAGTCAAATTATTTGGCCAAAGCATTTTTAGCTTGCAAACCACACCAAGGTATCCTCTCTTTTACAAGTCCTAACACTACCAGAACTCTCTTAATAGACTGGTCATTCAAAGGTGGATAACAAGAACTGCCATTTAAAAGTGTGATGAGTGAGCTTTTAAAACTATGGAGGAGAGGTAACAAACCTCCAAACAATTGTTTACCAGTTTAAATCTACAAACACACACAACCCCACAAGCTCCGATTACTATGGAAACCCCTAATGCCAGTGAAAAGCAATTAAAAAATATTAAATAATAAAAAGAAAAAGAGGAAAGCATTGATCACAATTAAAGCATATACTAACAAAATTTAATTGCTGCGTTCAAACAGCCCTCAGTATAGATTAATTGTTCAGCCATGTTATTTTAGAAAAAGATGACAATAAAACATTCACTAATCCAGTCACCTGGTTTTACTTGACAACAATATTAGTCATGTTTTTTATAAAAAGAACTGTATGGTATATTCCTTAATTTATGTTAAACAAATATTGTACATATTACCGCACTCATCCCTTTGTGAAGTATGTAGCTGGTAAAAGGATTGGCCTTACATTTATGGAAAACAAAGAACATTGTGTGTTGATCAAAAGATTCAACCAAATGACTCCTTTGTCTTAGGTTCCAAATGTTACAATGTCATTACTACTCTATATGGTTTTTAGCCTATTGGTAGGAGCACAGGAATTGTTCTTTGTTTTACAAATTCCTTGTGATGTCTTGCAAGCTTGCACATGAAGTGCATCAAATTGTGATTCCTCATATTTAATCCAACTAGTATCAATATGTCCCTTTTAAAGATATTAAATTATAAAAACAAAATGTTGAAATCTATGCAGTTCAATGTTTGTCACAAATTTAAACACAGATATTCGATGAAAGCATGTCATGTGTAATTGGTAGATTCTCAGGGGCCTACTCAGATTGCTTCGATAAGTAACTAATACTTGTAAAGTGCACTTTATAAGCGATTTTGCATGTGTAGCTAGTCAAAAAGCTGTGATGTCAAAATCGCTTGTAAACGGCTTTTTTTTTTTTACCAGCGTTATAACCCTTGCTCTGTGAAGCCGTGCAGTAGGTAAAAAAATGCTGAAACACGCATTTGTTGCCCATAACTGCTATTCAGGTAGCTCTGAGATACAAATTGTGGCTTAACATTTTTTGGGGGCGCAACCTGTAGGGTGGCAAAATAGGAATTGCGATTTGCATCAGACAGAGCATCTTTTATTTTTACTACATATGATTGAAGCCGCGGGTCTGTGGAGCTGACCTGCATTAATATCAGCTCCGGAGACCCCATGCTTCAATCCTATGTCATAAAAATAAAATAACAGCAAAGCTTCATTACCTTAGTGGCTAACCGCACAACAGTAACCGGTTTGTTGCTGGAAGAGTGGGTGGGTGAAGGGGCTGGGTAGTGCTTACTGCTACTATTAGCTTAGTGGTGGTAACTGCTAAGGTAATGAAGGGGTTAACATCTCCCGCTATCCAACCGGGAGATCAAACCACCCACCCCGGAGAAACTACACTCTTCACCACCCCCCTCTACAACCAACAATTCACTCCCCGCACACCATCACACAGGATTGTGCAAAAGCCATATTAGCCAAATATGGCTAATAATGCTACAATACTGCACATTACAATAAAATACCACATAAAATACTTTAAAAACAAAAGAAAACTAGCCATTTAATCTATTAATTGTCACTTTTGTTATCTATACCATAACAGAGCCACATTGACAACCAATGGGCACCCTACTACCCACCTCCTCTACCTCCAACAACCCGCCCCCCTACCACCATACACAGTAATAGGCAAATGCACTATTAGCCAGATCTGGCTAATAACGTGTCTGCCCATTTAAAAAATGAATCAATAGCCAGCCACCCTAAAGAAAATAAAAGTTGTACTTACCCTTGCCAGAAGCAAGGCAGTCCTCATCTTGAGTGGCATCAATATTTACTTTAACAATAGAGTAGCTACTGGCGAGTAACCCCTTAATTACCATAGTGGGTATTAACTGCTATTGTAAATAAAGGGTTAACACTCCCCTAGTGACATCTCGTCCGGTGACATCTCGCCAAATAACAGAGGATCATAGACTTCTGCACATCACACACACTTCAAGATTATTTCTTGGTGGGTCAAGAGTTTATTGGGGCCACAGTTGGATGAGAAGGATGAGCCTTCATTCCGGCAAGGGTAAGATACAAATTGATTAAATATAGGGTGCCCATTGATTGCTACTGTTGCTATCTGTGCCCCCAGTTGAGGGCATAGGTAACGACAGCTTCAATCAATTGTTTTCTTGAATTGTAATGTGTAGTTTATTTTCGTGTGTTTAAGCCTCCTGGGTGGGTAGTGGGGGGTGGGGGAGGGAGGGCTGTTAACATAGAGGTTACTACCCTCTAAAGTAATTAAGGTGTTACTGTCCAGTAGCTAGTGTTTTAATATAAATGTTGGTGCCACTGAATGCGAGGATGAGGACGAGGACGGCCTTCCTTATGGCAGGGATAAGTACAACGTTTGTTTACTATAGGGTGGCTGGCTATTGATTGATTTTGAATGGGAAAAAATGACTTTTAGACAGATCTGCTAATAGGATTTTTGCCCACTACTGTGTGGTGGTGGTGGTGGTGAGTTGGGGGGATTTTGGGGGTGGGTAGTAGGGTGCCTATTAGTTGTAAATGTGGTGATCTGTGCCCCATTGAGGGCATAGATAATCACAGTGACAATCAATGGATTAAATGGCTAGTCTTTTTTTTATATTATTGTATTTTGTATTTTATTTTATTGTAATGTGCAGTATTGTATATATGCATGGTAAAATGCACTATTAACATATTTAATTGGGCTTTTTCCCATTTCTTTGTGATGGTGGTGGGGAGGGTGGGGGTTTACTGGTAGCAGATCGGGTGTGTGAAGGGGGTACTTGCTCTGTGGTGGGTGGTTAGGTATCCTGGGGGTGGGGGGGTAGTGGGAGTAATTAACCCCTTAATTACTGTAGCGGTAGTAACTGCTAAGGTAATGCAGTTATTAACCCCTCCCATAACCCTCCAGGCCCCAACCCTGTGGCAACTACAACCTTAACCACCCCATATACCACCAACAAATGGTATATAATTTTTTAAACAAACCATATCTAACATGCAATACGTCTTACTGAATTCCGTTTTTTCTAAAATATCATACCTGTGGTAGGAACATGCAAACATGTTTCAATGTTGCAATGATAACATTGAAGCTACCTGAATAGGCCCCATAATTTTGTAAGTTATTACCAAACCACAAGCTGTTGCGTTATCATTATTTAATAACATTTGTTTATCTAAATTCTAGTGAGAAGAATAACACGTAGTGCGTATTTGTTTTCATCAATTACCAGTTAACTGTTCAAAGCAGCAAATAATTAAACATAATTAAAAATATTTAACCAATCACACAATTAACAGCTGTACATATTTGCCAAAGTGTCCATAATTTATTCTAATATTCAATTTTGTTTTACAATTATACTTACTATGTAGGATTTTTTTTCATGATTAAATTGTGGTTCATATATTAGCCCACTTAGCTTGATTTGTTCTATTAAACTTTTTTGCAATTAACTAACATTTGGTGAGTGCTGCGGATCTTCTTTGGATTTCTGTCATGTGTATATTTGCTGCTTGATGGTGATCCTGGCTGCAATACAAGCACCACAACTGGAAAGATACGTTTTTTGCCCTTTTTCTTTTCCCACTTAGAGTGCCCGGAACTGTATTTGTGGAGGTTTGTATATATTTTGGAGGGTGGGGATTTTTTTGTATGTATTTGGGTGTGGGAAGGGTTTTGAAGTGAAACTTCTTTAGTGACCCCTACCACATGAGCAAAATTCAGTGGCAGTGAATTCAGTTGGTGGGAACGGAAGTCAGTGGTGACAGAAATGATGTCACTGCTGGCAGAAGAGGTCATCAGCAACATTCACAGCCAATGAATTTTGCCAGCTTCCAGCAGCAGGAGGAGCACCCACACCTCCAAGCACCCCCCCCCCATTAGCTGCCGAGTACCCCTCAGTGAGGCATCGATCACCCCCCCATGAGCAGCCGAGTAACCTCCCTGTGAGCCACCGAGTAGCCCCACCCCGTGAGCCATTGAGCACCTACCCCCGTGAGCAGCTGTCTAATCCCCCCATGAGCCGAAGAGCACCCCCCCTGAGCCCCTGAGTAATCCCAACGTGAGCCGGCAAGTAACCCCTCTGGGAGCTGCCAAGCAACACCCCCCCCCCCGTGAGCCACGAGCACCCCCTCCTTGAGCTGCCGAGTAATCCCCCCATGAGCTGCTGAATACACCCTTCCCCCCGCCCAATCCCCCCACCCCCAGTGAGCCGTGTCCATGTCCCCGTAGGGCAGGCACCAGCAGCAGGACACAGCTCCACTGGGAGAGAGAGTGGGGCTGCTCTGGGCGGGGGACTCAGAGAGACCCCTGTTTCTCGTACCTCTGCATCAGGGGGTGGTGTTGGGAGGCTGCTCTGGAGCGAGAGAGTCACAAGAGAGGGGGGGGCAGGACCTCAAGAATAACAGACACACAGATTGGCACACACACACACACACACACACACTGACTGACACACATACTGCCTGACACACACACACACACACACACTGCCTGACACACTCACACACTTACAGACACACACACTGACTGACAAACACACACTGACACACAACAGTGACAAAAGACAAAGAAGTTTCAATTAAAATGCGCGTGATCAGCACACACAACTTTTTTGGTATTGGGGGAGGTTTGGTATATGTTTTGTGGGGGGGAATGTGTGAGGGGGAGGGAATGAGTGAGAGTGGGGTCATTGACAGAGGGGAGAGTGAGAGGAGAAAGGGGTGTGAGGAAAAGAGGGAGTAAGAGTGAGACGCAGGGGAGAAAAATACATGGGAGCTGGGGGGTTGAATGAGATTGGGGTAATTGATGGAGGGGGGAGAGTGAGAGGTGAGATGGGGAGGAGAGAAATATATGGGAAGATGGTGGGAGCTAGGTGTGAAATGGTGGTCTCGCGAAGTGTGAAATGGGGGGGGGCTCACAACACTGCCGAGGGGGGGGGGGGGGGCACAGTTATAACTCTAGTCCTTGGCCCCGGGAAATCTGTCAGCGGCCCTGATTGAAATCATTTAGATCCCCTATATTCATAGCAGTAAACTATGCCGGTAAGCAGTCACAATGAAGTCATGTCATTTATTGTGCAACCAAAACCTACACAAGAAAGATGAGATTGTTAGGCTTTCACTTGATAAAAATGCTCTCAACGTTCCCAGAAATGCTCTTGTGGGAGCATTCTAGTGGTGCTATTACAGCCTTTATCGCTTAACAAATCCTTATTTAACTTAGTTAAAAGGTTTTTCTAAGTAAGATATTAGAATATTTCAAAATAATACACATTAGTTATTATCTAGTATCTACATTTCCATATTAGCATACATACATATTAGTAGATATTTCAGATTCATTAAATGTAAATAATTTAGTAGGGAATACAGAATGAAAACAATAGCAACTATAGCATCTGTTATGCTGTAGGACACAAAAAGTGTTCAGGGGATTTGAATTCAGGAGAAAAAATGAGCATAGACAGGTACATGGAAGACAGCCTGTAGTGGCTAAACATTGCTAAAAGCAAGATAAACAACTATTATTCTCTGACAGATATCACTGATGCTACCTACTGTACGAAACCGGGGCTTAACACCATTTTGCAAAGAGAGGCAAAGTATGAAGGGAATATGATTGTATAATGTACTGTAAATTGACCAGATATGTGAAGATGAAAAAGACCTACAGATGCAGTGGCCGTTATTCGAACAAATCTCAAAATGGATTTCGAGATTTCCCCATGATCCGCACAAATTTTGCCGGGGCAGACTATAATGGCCCATCAGATTAACACAGCAGGGGTCCCTGCTGTGGGAGTCCTACCAGGGTTTGCCCCTCTCTAATAGAGGCGCAGTAAGAGATAAGCTGAATCAGTCACTCTACAGCGCGCCTCTCAGGCGATTGTGGGGGGGGTTTATATAATTTTAAACATTACAGTACTATATAAGGGGTCTCAGGAGCTGAACTGCCTTGATTTCAAGTCCTGGGACACCCTACTTCCCGAGATACAGGCCCCGGTATTGGGTGCTGGTATCTCCTATGCATGGAAATGTCCCGATCACATGACGCAAGACATTTCCATGCATAGGAGATACCGGCACCCAATACGGGGCAAGTATCTCGGGAAGCAGAGGGTCCCTGGACCTGAAACCAATGTGGTTCAGCTCCGGATAACCCCTGCTACATTACTGTAATGTTTAAAATGAAATATCTAGTAAGTACAAATACACAACACACCCTGTGCCCCCACATACTGTAAAACCAATATTTAACACAGGATTAATAACCCACGCTGGCGGGGGTCTTCAGGTGTCCCCGACGGGTGTCCGCAGACCCCACAGTGCAACCTGGGGGGTACTCACAGGTGTCTGGGGGCCTCTGGGTGTTTCCTGCTAGGCTCTGTGGCCTCCAGGTGGTCCCTGCAGGTCCCCATGGGCCCCAATAAGGTCCATGGGTGGTCCCCACAAGTGTCTGAGGGCCCCTGGGTCATCCCCACGTGTGTCTGGGGGGCACTCAGATGGTCCCTGCAGGTCCCCGGGGCCCCCACAGCTGTGTGGCCCCCGGTTCTTCCCCACGGATGTCCCCCATGGGTCCTCAGATTATACTCATGGGCATCCGGGGGTCCTCGGTTGGGCCCTGTGGGCGTCCGTGGGCCTCGGGTGGTCCCCGTTGGTCCGCGGTACCAATCCTGTATTGAAAAAAAATAAACATGATCTACATTTAAATCAATATGCCCACCCCCCCCCCCCTCCCCACCACCCCACTACCCCACTAAAACACGTACAGTACAGTAATGGGCAAAATAACTATTATCCAGATATGGATAATAGATTATTTGCCCATTATTAAACACAACATTGTTGATTAAATATATGCGTTGCCTATTGGATGTATTAATTAATTGATGTGTTGGCTACTGCTTTTATATATGGAATATATTGTTTAGTTAGTGGTGTGAATTCTTTAATTGATTTTCTAGTGGTGTGATTTATTTAATTGATTGTCTAGTGGTTTTATTTCTTTAATTGATTGGTTGGCTAGTTGTTTTATTTTTGTAATTGATAGATTGCATATTGCTTTTAATTTTACAGTTTGGAGGTTTAGGTGCTTGCTGTATACTGTAGGTTTTATTATTGTGTATTTTGGATATTCAGGCTTTTGTATTAGAGTGACCATCGAATGCTATAGTACAGTAGCTTATCATGCCATATTATATGGGTATGATGTACAACTATAACAATCAATGGGTACAGGGAGGGTATAGTGGGTCTGGGGTGGGTTGTTAGGCCTCCCAGGTGGGTAGGGGGTCTGGGTGAGTTAACCCCTTAATTAGCGGTTATTAACTGCTAAGGTGATTAAGGGGCTAGCGGCCATTAGATTGTATTTTGCTATGTTTTTTTCTGGCAACAGAGGACATGGACCTGCAGTATGCTGATGAGGATGCTCTTCATATTGCCAGGGGTAAGTGGAAGTGTTTTATTTACTTACTTTATGCTGCTTGGATAATGTTGTATTTAAAATGTGCAAATAATCTATTATTTTTATTATTATTATTATTATTTATTATTATATCCATATTTGAATAATAGTTATTTTGCCCATTACTGTACTGTATGTGTTTTGGTGTGGTGGTGGTGGGGGGGTGTATTGATTTAAATGTAGGCCATGTTTATTTTTTTAAATACAGGATTGGTACCGTAGGCCTGTGCGGACCCACGGGGACCACCCGAGGACCCACAGGGACACCAGCAGGGAAGAACCAGGGGCCCCAAAGCTGTGGAGGCCCAGGGGACCCACAGGGAGCACCGAGGGACCCACAGACACCCATGGGAAACACCAGAGGGCCCCAAGACCCCCATGGAAGCCACCCGCGGAGACCACCTGGAGGACGTGGAGCTTAGCAGGGACCACCCGGAGGCCCCCAGACACCCTTGGGTACCCCCATGGGTGCACTGTGGGAACTGTGGACACCCGTCGGGACCACCCGTGTACCCCCGCCAGCCTGGGGTATTAATTCTGTGTTTATAAAAATAAATATTGGGGGCACGGGTGGGTTGTGTATTGGTGCTTACTAGATATTTAATTTTAAACATTACAGTAATGTAGCATGGGGTCTCCCGAGCTGAACCGCATTGGTTTCAGGTCCGGTAACCCCCTTCTTCCCGAGATACAGGCCCCGGTATGGGGTGCCGGTATCTCCTATGCATGGAAATGTCTTGCGTCACGTGATCGGGACATTTCCATTAATAGGAGATACAGGCATCCCATACCGTGGCCTGTATTTTGAGAAGCAGGGGGTCCCCGGACCTGAAACCAATGTGGGTCAGCTCCAGAGACCCCCTGCGACATTACTGTAATGTTTAAAATTAAATAAACTCCTGTGAGAGGCACTCATTTAGATTGACTGATTCAGCATCTTACTGATCGTATATTACAGAAAGGCAGACACCGGTAGGACTCACACAGCAGGAACCACTGCTGTGTTAATCCGATGGGCCATTATGTCTGCAGTGGCAAAACTTGTGAATATATCGCAGCCTACACGCGGCACAACGCAAAATGTAAGCAGGTAAATGTTCAGATAATGGCTGCTGCATCTCTAGTAAGTTAAACAATCAAATTTAAGTATTTTTGTTGAGCACCCTTTCTGTATTGCAGCATTTCATACTTTCAGAAAAGTCTTGCTGTTTATTTTGTGTTCAAGAACTAACGAGAAGTTGACTTGTGTTTTGTCATGTATTACTTATAGACTTTCATGATATGGTCAATTTGGCAAAATGAACATTATTCACAGAAAGCTTATATATAACAAAATTTATGAAAAGTGATGTATTGGCTGAAAGAAAGCTATAGCTGTTCAGATCAAATGTATTATTATTTTTGTCAAAAGTAGTAATAGTGTCGTTTTATTCCAGATAAATCATTGTCCAAAATTAAGTGATTAATGTCTTACAGTTGAAACTTGAAAGGCACAATTTTAAGCCACCATTACGGGTCATCCTTTTTGGGACTGATCTGCAGAAATCCCCAGGTCAAAAGAACTGGCCGATCTGGAGTGGATTCAAATCGCCAAAAGATTTTGTCATCTCTAGTAACCATGCATAATATGTCAATGACATCTTCCATTTTGTAAATGAAAGTATTTTTACTTGAGATCATATTGAAATACAGTGCATATGTATCTGAAAGAAAAAAGAAGAAAAGAAAGAAAGAAAAAAGAAAAAAAAAGCAAGAAATCTTTAAAGCAACAAAGAAAAACTAGACACAGGGGGTGCCCAATGCTTAATCTCATTGACAAAACATACAGTATATGGTAAAAAGTATAAAATAAAATACTTCAATAATAATATTAATTGCATGGTTATTTAGTTAACCCTTTGGCCAAAGCGTCACAAGCCTGCATTTATTTTAACTTGGGAGGTCTTTTCATTTGCTGCAGGAACAAGACCTATAATGGTTCTTCCCCTCTTACAGAGGTAAAAGGAAGGGTTCACAGTGTAGTGTAGGACCTGCATTAATTTGGTTATACCTTGGCGTTGGTATGCAGGCTTTTGACGCTTTGGCCAAAGGGTTAACTAAATAACCAAGTATTTAATATTATTATTGAAGTATTTTACTTTATACTTTTTACCCCCCTGTCTCTTGTTATATACAATTGCCATGCTCAGTAGCTCTCTTGTTGACATACATATATATTCATGATGTGGTGGGTGTGGGAGTTTGAGCTAGCTGGGAATGTGTGTTAAAGAAAAACTAGAGACTAACCTTCAATCAATGAGGATAACTTGCTTGGTAATATTTGAGAAATATGGGTCCCTGGAACTGAAATTAATTGGGTTCAGCTCCGGAGATCCCTTCTTCAAACCTATTTTTTTTTTAAAAGGATTCTGGAATCAGTCCGGATTATTACTAATACACTCAGATTTTTTTAAATGCCAAATCCGTGGGCAGTTTTTATGGGGGGTATGAATTTGGCCTAAAGTATCCAGGAAATTCCAGGGAATGGATTTGGACTTTTCTAGCATCGCTAGTGGTTACATAAGTTTGGAACATCATTACACATATGAATGGTGCTTTGACACTAAAGAAGTTGTCAACTGAGCTGACAGTTTATTGTGATGCATTGAAGACTAAAGATATGCAAATTATTTGCAGACATTCGACTTCTCTGTGAATATGGTGTTTCTTTGCAGACACAAATATTTGTGGCTCATTCTCCAATCAGGCACATTTGCTGCTTTTTAAACCAAGTCAAACATTTCCCAGTGCAGTTTTCATGCATGGTGCCCCCGAGAAAGTGTGAATGTGTGCATTAGGGGCCATTTGTGTGGACATTCTTAATCGAATAAAATGAATCAAATATTCATTTTAAGATTAACCAATCAAATGTTATGGATTTCGCAAAATTGGAGGACGCAGACAATATGGGAGTTGGTTTAGACACATTTGACCAAATTTTACAATGCCAAATTTGAGGTTTAATATTCGAACAAATTCAATTTTGTGAAAATGTATTTATAATGTTTCGGATATATTGCAAATATGCGAATTTATTGTATTGTATAGAACAAAGTTCCGTATTTACAGTGCTCCAAATGTGTCAGGACATTTATTCACATAAATATATAGAATAATCAGTGTGAGGCTTGATTGAAGAGGACAAAATGAAGCAGGTGACCTAAATAACATTGAGTGCTGGGTCTACAGGTATAAACTCATGCATGAGATGCATAGAAAATAAAGTCCTGGTAGGTGATACATGTGAAAGATGAATAAAATCCACTATGTCACCTTCTATTGGGGCTGCTTCTCCTGAGTGTAAAATACCATATACAGTGTCCCAGCAAACCTAAGATATAAATAAGGTTACTTATCTCACATCAGGTCACTTGTTCCTCCAGTGGCGTGCATCCAGATGAGAAAGGTAGAAGTTCATCCAGGTAAGGAAGAGAAATGGAGCACAGCCTTGCAAGCAAGGAGTGAGCTCAGGGCCAAAAGATCCGATGAAAAACTTCTTTATTGATGAGACAACATGGTGTAGACAAGTAAAAGTTTCCTCTTACGCGTTTCACACCGCACGCAGTGCTTCATCAGAGAGTATACAGCATTTGCATATGAGTCCCCTCTTATTGTCGGTAACTCGATACCGGAAGTGACGTATCGGAGTGTATGGGTCCAGTCATTGGCTGGTGAAGGAGATAGACGTCATAAAATGCTTGGACTACGAGTAGAGAAGGAGGGCAAAAAGTGTCCTATGGTAGTGAGGTGACGTAAAGGAATGTACTGATATTAAATAACAAAAATGACAATGATGTATATACATGTCAAAATGAACTATTTCTGTAAGATAATGAGCAATTTTTGTCATGTGGCAATGAGAGAGGAGTCACATTTATCCAAATGATCCGCAAAGAATATAACTAAATGCAGATAAACATATAGTGATTAAAAACAACAATAATTAAAATCCAAGAAAAAAGTGCTGTATTGTGTGAATATCTTGAGGACATAAGAAATTATGGTCTCTAATATATTTAATATGTTGTAAATAAATATATATAACATTTCATGTCAGATGAGTATAGAGAGAATAGTAAATTAAACATACAGTATATCACTATAAAAATAAATAAACAATATGTAAATAAAAAAATAATAAGTTAATACTAAACATGTACTATATAATTTTAATTAATTAATTAGTAATGCATATAGATCTATGATAATAAGAAATGAAACAAATAAAGAAAAATCATAATAATATGTATATAGATGATATAGTTTTAAAGTAAACTATATATATTTGTATATGTAGATATAAGGCTGTCTATGATAATAATAATTAATCATTTGGGTAATCAAATGATCCATACAAATAATCAATATGAACTATTGATGAGTACATAATCATGATCATAATAACAATCAATAAGACAGAGAATGCATAATGGTTAGAGCAACATACTGTATAATGAAATATAGTTAATAGATTAATGAATAAATCATTTAGGAGGAGCAGAATTATATAAAAAAAATTAAGTTCCAAATCGGTATTTATACCCCCGGGTATAAGTGACCCGAGGGTATAAATCCAAAACATTTCTTTCTGATTAAGGATTGCTTCTCTATTGCCCCCTCTGGCATGTCTAGGAACATGCTCTAGGGCATTGAATGTAAAAGTACTAATCGAACCCACAGGACAGGTAGAAAAATGCAGAGAGACAGGAAATCTGTCGTCTTTTTTCTTAATGGATCTAAGATGTTCGGATATTCTAATTTTTAGGGGTCTTATTGTTCACCCTATATATATTTTACCACATGCGCAATTTAGTTTGTAAATAACATAGTTAGTAGCACATGTCATGAATTGTTTTATCTTATATTTTTGTCCAGTGTGTTTGCAATAAATTTTTGAAAGTGGGGTGGCATATTTACAATAGTTACAGTTGCCACACTTATGGAAACCCAATGGTAAATTAGATTTATTCTGTTTGGGCGGAACATAGAGACTAGGGGAGAGATGATAAACAATGGTTTTCGCTTTCTTGTATACAAATTTGGGAAAAGTTTGCATCATAGATCCTATATCTTTGTCGAGATGTAGGATACTCCAATGTTTTTCTATAATTGTTTTTATTTGATTTGCTTGATTACTGTATGTAGTGATAAATAATGGTACCTCTGTATTATCTTTATTAGTACCAATAATTGATGACATTTTATTCCTTTCGTTATTCTTGATCTTTTTTAATAGTTCTAGATGATTTGTTTCTAGAGCTCGCATGTATGCTGTGTGTATATCTTTGTCACAATATTCCCTTTCCCTGAATCTTGAGTTCAATACTGTATCTCAGACTGTTTTTCAAACATTTCATCAGTAGAACATATGCGTCGCAGTCTGAGATATTGTCCCACTGGAATGCTACGTAACAATGGCTTAGGGTGGCTACTATCAGCTCTGAGCAGAGAATGATGCAAACTTTTCCCAAATTTGTATACAAGAAAGCGAAAACCATTGGTTATCATCTCTCCCCTAGTCTCTATGTTTCGCCCAAACAGAACAAACCTAATTTACCATTGGGTTTCCATAAGTTTGGCAACTGTAACTATTGTAAATATGCCACCCCACTTTCAAAAATTTATTGCAAACACACAGGACAAAAATATAAGATAATACAATTCATGACGTGCTACTAACTATGTTATTAACAAACTAAATTGCACATGTGGTAAAATATTTATAGGGTGAACAATAAGACCCCTAAAAATTAGAATATCCGAACATCTTAGATCCATTAAGAAAAACGACAACAGATTTCCTGTCTCTCTGCATTTTTCTACCTGTCCTGTGGGTTCGATTAGTACTTTTACATTCAATGCCCTAGAGCATGTTCCTAGACATGCCAGAGGGGGCAATAGAGAAGCAATCCTTAATCAGAAAGAAATGTTTTGGATTTATACCCTCGGGTCACTTATATCCGGGGGTATAAATACCGATTGGGAACTTAAACATTTTTTGATATAATTCTGCTTCTCCTAATTGATTTATTCATTAATGATTAATCTATTAACTATATTTCATTATATGTTGCTCTAACCATTATGAATTCTATGTCTTATTGATTGTTATTATGATTATGATTATGTACTTATCAATAGTTCATATTGATTATTTTTATGGATCATTTGATTACACAAATGATTAATTATTATTATCATAAGAGATTGAGAAACCTCGCTCAAACTCTTATATCAGTAAATGATTTCAGTCACGTGCTGCCAGGGATAAATACATAGACAAAAGGGATGCGTGTGTAAAGGACACACAAAAAGATCCCCACTAAGGCGCACCGCAGACCTGAGTTGTATTAAATCCTGGTCCTTTAGTGCGCTAGACATACAACATTTATAAATTTATTGAATCACTATATAAAAACTTGTTAAAAACCCTGAAGCTCCTTGTGTCTCTAGAGTGTCAAAGCTCTAAGTAAGGCAAGAAGTAGTATTCAGTAATAATATGTCTGTAACTCTTCTTGTATTCCCCTATTACTGATTATTTTCCTCTTAAATAATTCCCTAGGTGAGGTATTAATATACCTTTATGCACACCCTATGTTAGTAAGAGGAGATAAATCAGTGATAATTGCTTCGTGTATATATATACCTGCTACATCTCTCTGCTCTGTGTTTAGAGTAGACGTGCATGGTCACTAGCAAGGGGAAATCATGACTAATATGCTGGTATTACCATAGTCACGGAGTACAGTCATATCTTGTAATTGGACATGTGCAGAATATCGAACACCTATATTTATTTTGTGGTTGTATCATAATATACTCTGGCGGTGTATCATCTGTTAGAACGCGCGACTGTAGTCACGTGGTAATGGCCACCCGCGTGATACCGTCGCTGGTTCAGAGACCGGCACTTCAAACAATCATAGCCATAATCATGGTAATGGCCGCCCGCGAGATTGGGTTTTTAAATGCTACGTTATACAATATGAAGCTGTCTCAGTGTTTAATTACAATATACCCTCAGTAAGAACCTATACATTGATTCTGCATAAGTGCCGATTTCTCAACCAGCGACGGTATCTCGCGGGCGGCCATTACCACGTGACTATAGTCGCGCTTTCTAACAGATGGTATACCGCCAGATTACTTTATAGTAAAGATAACTTTATGATACAATCACAAAAACTAAATATACTATGATTGTTTGATCTACCAACATACCACAGGCACAAGCCAGATTCCGTACAAGTGCCGGTCTCTGAACCAGCGACGGTATCACACGGGTGGCCATTACCACGTGACTACAGTTGCACGTTCTAACAGATGATACACCGCCAGAGTATATTATGATACAACCACAAAATAAATATACTATGATTGTTTGACCAACTAATATACCACAGGCACAAGCACAGATGCTGCTTTAATGTTATAGCAGCGACATGGGTATAAATATATGAGCACCTAATATCTGCTGGGGCACAGTCTGGCATCAATAACTGACTGAGTCCCAAACCATATGGTTTAGTAGAGACACTGTTGTCAGCAACAAAACATCTTGCATCAATGCCAAACACCTGGAATCAGCAGTGTATACAAGGATATCTCTAGCTGCACTGGATATAAACACTCAAATGTACATTTATCAATAAAAACTGACAGGAGAGTGAAATAGCCACTGTCTACTGTTTGATATACAGTGTTACCCTTTACACACTTACCCACCCCTATAGATGTTGAACTTGAAAATGTGTCAGAACACAAAAACTCTACTTGAGAGTACACTGTGACAGAACCCATAAAGTCTAAGTGGGTTCAATCAGAGTATACCTCAACTCTGTACAATCGTAAGTGGTAGTACTAACAGGGTAAGCTCCTGACTGGATATTATTATCTATATATCTGTACAGCCACATTGGGTACTACAATATACGGATGCAGCGTGTATATATGTTACTAACAATATATTCATTATAAATTAGGTGCTCGATATTCTGCACATGTCCAATTACAAGATATGACTGTACTCCGTGACTATGGTAGTACCAGCATATTAGTCATGATTTCCCCTTGCTAGTGACCATGCACGTCTACTCTAAACACAGAGCAGAGAGATGTAGCAGGTATATATATACACGAAGCAATTATCACTGATTTATCTCCTCTTACTAACATAGGGTGTGCATAAAGGTATATTAATACCTCACCTAGGGAATTATTTAAGAGGAAAATAATCAGAAATAGGGGAATACAAGAAGAGTTACAGACATATTATTACTGAATACTACTTCTTGCCTTACTTAGAGCTTTGACACTCTAGAGACACAAGGAGCTTCAGGGTTTTTAACAAGTTTTTATATAGTGATTCAATAAATTTATATATGTTGTATGTCTAGCGCACTAAAGGACCAGGATTTAATACAACTCAGGTCTGCGGTGCGCCTTAGTGGGGATCTTTTTGTGTGTCCTTTACACACGTATCCCTTTTGTCTTATTATTATCATAGACAGCCTTATCTCTACATATACAGATATACATAGTTTACTTTAAAACTATATCTTCTATATACATATTATTATGATTTTTCTTTATTTGTTTCATTTCTTATTATCATAGATCTATATGCATTACTAATTAATTAATTAAAATTATTTAGAACATATTTAGTATTAACTTATTAATTTTTTTATTTACATATTGTTTATTTAATTTATAGCGATATATGTTTTATTTACTATTCTCTCTATACTCATTTGACATGAAATGTTATACTGTATATATTTATTTACAACATATTAAATATATTAGAGACCATATGATTCTTATGTCCTCAAGATATTCACACAATACAGCACTTTTTTCTTGGATTTTAATTATTGTTGTTTTTAATCACTATATGTTTATCCGCACTTATTTATATACTTTGCGGATCATTTGGATAAATGTGACTCCTCTCTCATTGCCATATGACAAAAATTGTTCATTTTCTTACAGAAATAGTTCATTTTGACATGTATATACATCATTGTCATTTTTGTTATTTAAAACCAGTACATTCCGATACGTCACTTCCGGGAAGAAGGAGGTAATGAGTTTATGAGCCCTCCCTCACTAACATAGGACACTTTTTGTCCTCCTTCTCTACCCGTAGCCCAAGCATTTTGTGAAGTCTATCTCCTTCACCAGACGATGACTGGACCCATACACTCCGATACGTCACTTCCGGTATCGAGTAAATGGCAATAAGAGGGGACGCACATGCAAATGCTGTATACTCTCTGACGAAGCACCTCGTGTGGTGTGAAACGCGTAAGAGGAATCTTTTACTTGTCTGCACCATGTTGTCTCATCAATAAAGAAGTTTTTCATGTGATCTTTTGGCCCTGAACTCACTCCTTGCTTGCACGGCTGTGCTCCATTTCTCTTCCTTACCTGGATGATCCTTCTATGCTGAATTTATTGTATGTATTTTTAATTATGTATTTGTGTATTTGTCTGGCACTGCTTTTTCCATTGTGCTACATCCATTAGTAGGTTGTTAGGTGATTCCCATCACTAAATACATTATTTTGCTGTTCTGGACTAATTATATGCTATATAAACTTGATGGGCACTACACTCCTCCAACCCTGATGAAGTCACTTTGCATGTGATGAAAAGCACTGAGACCCAGATGTTTGCTTGTTACATCATCACACCTCTACAGAGGCTGTTATGGAGACACAAACGCAATCATTAGTGGTATACTCACCATCTGTTTTGGATAGAAACTTCTGTTTTACCTTTTCAAGGACGACTAGGGATGGCATGTACCTGCTATTTGAGACTCGGACCCCGGATTGTAGAGCAGGGTGACAATCCTCCATTGGGACTATGGAAGTTTGCCTCAGATAAGTACCGCCTTATGAGAAATATTATCTCTTAAATGCGCGGAAACTTGCTACACTTGTGAGTGTGCTAATTTTGATAATAAATGTCAACACTGATTTATGCCATGTGGCACCCGCCTCTTTATATATATATATATATATATATATATATATATATATGCAGAAAAGAGAGAGGAGAGAGCACACGCCCCATAGTATAAAACCGTAAATTTATTGAGGGGAAGGGGGAGGGGGGGGGTAAAAAATGCACTCACAAGGGTACAAGTTTTAAAAGCATATTGTGATCATAATCACCACCATCCGGTAACTTCAACTGGTGCTGTGGAAGACCCTCGGTCCCGAGATTGCATAAACCACACAGTTGGCAAGATTTCCTGGGCAGTTGGATGATTAGGAGACGAATTCCAAAGATCCCAAAGGAAAGCAGCCTTGCTTGCAAGTCTCTGTGGTGTCCGGCGCTCGAGTGAATTTCCTGCTGCGCTCCGTGATGACGTAATGTCCGTGCGTCTATGTGATGACACTCCCTGACGCGTTTTGTCACACACGGGTGACTTTTTCAAAGGGTAGTGGGGCAGAATAGAATGTCCGCGTATATATACCCTAATAGTTACATAATGCTCCCTACAAACAGCTGATTATGATCATAAAGGTAATTGAAGCCTGAGTGGCTTCAAATGGTACTTGAAGATATTAGATTGAGAGAGACACACACATATTTTTGCTATAGGAACTGATATAATCTGTCTACACTCTAAGAAGCATGCAAAGCTAATTATATCATGTATTCAATACTCAGTAAACATAACAGTAGACACAATACCGCAATATTAAAGTTTTCAAACGATACCCATATATCATAAAAGATCTTGAAGATAACCATGAATAATACTAAATATGGAATTATATATGTAATACCAATTGTTTCCGAAAGTTAATTAGTACCAATTGATATTGGACATAGTAGAGCAAACAACAAAATTCTCCTAAAAATACCATTTGTACCATAGAACATGCCCAGAATGAAATTAAAAATATATAGTACAGTATCCTCTGTATCCTCTGCCATCTTTTTGTCTGGATCTCACCTAGATCCATCCTTGTTCTTTCAGTAATGTTCATTCATCTAAATATCAATTCTAGTTATATATTTTTCATATACAGGCATACCCCGCATTAACGTACGCAATGGGACCGGAGCATGTATGTAAAGCGAAAATGTACTTAAAGTGAAGCACTACCTTTTTTCCACTTATTGATGCATGTACTGTACGACAATCGTCATATACATGCATAACTGATGTAAATAATGCATTTGTAACAGGCTCTATAGTCTCCCTGCTTGCGCACAGCTTCGGTACAGGTAGGGAGCCGGTATTGCTGTTCAGGACGTGCTGACAGGCGCATGCGTGAGCTGCCGTTTGCCTATTGAGCGATTTGTACTTACTCGCGAGTGTACTTAAAGTGAGTGTCCTTAAACCGGGGTATGCCTGTACATATATATATATACGTTTCATTTCATATAAATTTCACATACATTTGGGTTCCTTGAAATCATTTGTCCTATACAGTGATTTATAGAATTATCTTTCTCATACAATTTGAAATTATAATGAATATATACAACTTGTTCACGTTAGGGCCTGTATCACTAACATTATTCATAAATTCAATTATTTAATAATAAATAATATGAATATAACAATTTCATTCAACTATAATAATTACAAAGGACCCTAAGGTTTATAAACATTAATTTATATCTAACCACATTTAAATTTCAGATCATACATTGTGTCTGTATGGGAGACAATCTCTATATAGATATTATGTTTGTATTACCCACTTCCTTTACTAATATGTGTGTGTTTTTTCCTCGGTTTATATAATTATAGCAACCATGTGCATATACATTCAATATTCTATAGGGATTTTAGAGTGCATTGTATCTATTGAAGTTTACAGGCATAAAGCCATACAGTACTTAAAAGAAATATATTTTTAATTTCATTCTGGGCATGTTCTATGGTACAAATGATATTTTTAGGAGAATTTTGTTGTTTGCTCTACTATGTCCAATATCAATTGGTACTAATTAACTTTCGGAAACAATTGGTATTACATATATAATTCCATATTTAGTATTATTCATTGTTAGCTTCAAGATCTTTTATGATATATGGGTATCGTTTGAAAACTTTAATATTGCTGTATTGTGTCTACTGTTATGTTTACTGAGTATTGAATCCATGATATAATTAGCTTTGCATGCTTCTTAGAGTGTAGACAGATTATATCAGTTCCTATAGCAAAAATATGTGTGTGTCTCTCTCAATCTAATATCTTCAAGTACCATTTGAAGCCACTCAGGCTTCAATTACCTTTACGATCATAATCAGCTGTTTGTAGGGAGCATTATGTAACTATTAGGGTATATATACGCGGACATTCTACTCTGCCCCACTACCCTTTGAAAAAGTCACCCGTGTGTGACGAAACGCGTCAGGGAGCGTCATCACGTAGACGCACGGACATTACGTCATCACGGAGCGCAGCAGGAAATTCACTCGAGCGCTGGACACCACAGAGACTTGCAAGCAAGGCTGCTTTCCTTTGGGATCTTTGGAATTCGTCTCCTAATCATCCAACTGCCCAGGAAATCTTGCCAACTGTGTGGTTTATGCAATCTCGGGACCGAGGGTCTTCCACAGCACCAGTTGAAGTTACCGGATGGTGGTGATTATGATCACAATATGCTTTTAAAACTTGTACCCTTGTGAGTGCATTTTTTACCCCCCCCCCCTTCCCCTCAATAAATTTACGGTTTTATACTATGGGGCGTGCGCTCTCTCCTCTCTCTTTTCTGCAGATTCCATTCGGATATGGTTAATCCTCTGAGATCAGCCGGAAACCCCCAACACCTATTTCTATTTTTCATCATTGGATTATCCATTTGAGGACTGGTTTTTACCCTCTTTTTTATTCATTCTTTATATATTGTATATATTATTTTTATTGATCGTTTTTTGGTGTCACTTATCACTATTTTCACACATATATATTGGATATACAATATTCACTTGTCAAATATTAGGATAGGCACTTAGTATATATTTCTTTAAACACATATAATTCATTATATTACACTCACACATTCACACCCTCACTAGGCACTGCTTTTTTGTTCTGTTTATATATATATATATATATATATATATATATATAGATATAGATATAGATATAGATATAGAGATAGATAGATAGATAGATAGATAGATAGATAGATAGATAGATAGATAGATAGATAGATAGATAGATAGATAGATATAGATACGGAAATAATTGGACACTGATAAAAGTTTTGTTATTTCGGCTATGTACCAAAATAAATTCAAGTTACAGTTAAATAATGAACATGAGCTTAAAGTGCTGTCTATCAGCTTTGATTTGAGGATATTCACATCTAAATTGGAGGAAGGGTTTAGGAATTACATCTCTTTAATATGTAGCACCATCTTTTGCAAGGGACCAAAAGTAATTGGACAATTGACTCAAAAGCTGTTTCATGGACAGGTGTGGTCTATTCCTTCGTTATTTCATCATCAATTAACAGGTAAAAGGTCTGGAGTTGATTCCAGGTGAGGCATTCACATTTGGAAGCTGTTGCTGTGAACAAACAACATGCGGTCAAAGGAGCTCTCAATGCAAGTGAAACAGGGCATCCTTAGGCTGCAAAAAAATAAATAAAATCCACCAGAGAGATAGCAGGAACATTAGTAGTGGCCAAATCAACAGTTTGGTACATTCTGAGAAAAAAAGAATGCACGGGTGGGCTCTCCAACACAAAAAGGCCTGGACGTCTATGGAAGACAACAGTGGCGTATGATTGTAGATCCTTTCCAAAGAAAAACCCCTACACAACATCCAGCCAAGTGAAGAACACTCTCCAGGAGGTAGGCATATCATTATCCAAGTCGACCATAAAGAGAAGAATTCACAAGAGCAAATACAGAGGGTTTACCACAAGGTGCAAACCATTCATAAACCTCAAGAATAGAAAGGTCAGATTAGACTTTGCCAAACAATATCTAAAAAAGCCAGCCCAGTTCTGGAACAGCATTCTTTGGACAGATGAAACTAAGATCAACCTGTACCAGAATGATGGGAATAAAAGGTATGGAGAAGGCTTGGAACGGCTCATGATACGAAGCATACCACATCATCTGTAAAATACGGTAGAGGCAGTGTGATAGCATGGGCATGCATGGCTTACAATGGCACTGGGTCACTAGTGTTTATTGATGATGTGACAGAAGATAGAAGCAGCCGGATGAATTCTGAAGTGTATAGGGATATATTGTCTGCTCATATTCAGCCAAATTCAGCAAACTTGATTGGGCGGCACTTCACTTTACAGATGGACAATGACCCAAAACATACAGTAATGCGAAAGCAACCCAGGAGTTTTTAAGGCAAAGTAGTGGAATATTCTGCAATTGCAGCATCCATCACCTAATCTCAACTCGATCGAACATACATTTCACTTGCTGAAGAAAAAACTTAAGGCAGAAAGACCCACGAACAAACAACAACTGAAGACAGCTTCAGTAAAGGCCTGGCAAAGCATCACAAAAGAGGAAACCCAGCGTTTGGTGATGTCCATGCGTTCCAGACTTCAAGCAGTCATTGCCTGCAAAGGATTCTCGACAAAGTATTAAAAATGAACAATTTATTTATGATTGTGTTAAGTTGTCCAATTACATTTGAGCCCCTGAAATAAGGGGACTGTGTATTAAAATGGTTCAAATTCCTAAACGTTTCATACAATATTTTTGTTCAACCCCTTGAATTAAAGCTGAAAGTCTGCACTTCTATTGCATCTCGGTTGTTTTATTTCAAATCCATTGTGATGGCGTACAGAGACAAAATGATGAAAATTGTGTCAGTTTCCAATTATTTCCGGACCTAACTGTGTATACACACACACACACACACACACACACACACACACACACACACACACACACACACACACACACACACACACACACACACACACAAATATTTTAGAGAGAGTGAGTGTGAGATACAAGAGAGAGTAGAGAGAAATATAAAAGTGAGGTGTTTGTACGGCCTAGATATGCTGCTTTGTTGTTGTGGAACTGGCATTCTGGCAGTGATTGGATTAGTAACCTGGCTTGCACTGGCACACTGGGTGCAAAAACAAAATATATATAATTTTAAAACCTCCTTGAAATTAATTGACTGTATTGTTGTTATTATTATGATGATAATGATTATTATCTGCTATATTATACTGTAGGAAATAGAGAAAGACAGAACAGTAGAGCTCAGCCAAAGAACCAGCCCAGGGAATGGACACAGACAGGGGCCATTCTAGTCACATTAAATGTTACTAGTTGTATTAAGTAAATAAAATAATAGTATATAATAAATATCTAAGCCAACAGCACAGCACTAGTCTAGTACTACAGCAGCACAGTAGCATCAGAGGCAGCCACCAAGTAAGTAACCCCCACAAAGCCGAAGCCAATTCCAAGGACACAATAGCTTATACCTGAGAATGCATCCCTATTTGTACCTTAACAAATTTGACTAAGAATTTGAATGTATATGCATTTGAATTTGATTCCACATTTTTGAGACTGAGCAGTGAATATCCGTGGCCGTAAGGAACAGGCAAATTTGTGGCAAATGTGTAAATGAGTGAATAATTTTCCTATCTATACTTACAACCCTTGCTCATATACAGTAAGTGCCTCACTTGTTTAAAGATAATAAAATGTGACCACCAAAAGAGATACCGTATACCATACAACTCCACAGTGATAATGTAATGATGGTCATAAAAAGCGTATGAATTCTTTAAACCCACAAAAAACAATACAGTTTCCAAAACCCTCAACTAATGATGTACTTGAGAAAAAAAACAAAAACTGATGGTGAAGTTAAAGATACCCAGTCATTGTTACAACATACAGGAATTAACTTATAAAATCTACAGCAGACCATCCTGCACCATTGTTTAAGTCAATCTTTCTGTCATGGGAGAGGGGGTTTGGCCCGGTATTAAAGGGGTTACACCCCATTTGGCCAAACCCTGCTCTCACGTGGCAAGCAAGGGTTAACTGGACTGCTTCGGTACCCTAATGTATATTCCCCTATAAATGTGTATTGTTCCCTTTCCAGTGTTTGACCCAACACATACACTGGGATTCATGCGGGAGGGAAAGGGTTAATGTTAATTCAGTTAATTCAGGAGGACGCCAAGAATGGTGAAACGCGTAGAGTGACGCTGTCTCTATCAACCGGAACCCTCGGATGCCGATGACGTCACTTCCGGTTGCTGATACGCACTCGTGACACGCACAGCAGAGAAGGAGGGAGACCCGAGAGAGAGGCCCCATCCGGTGGCAGCATCGAGCGCTATTTGCAGAGATCATTGAGATCTAAAATGCTGTTTTTAATTTTTCAACATGTGAGTAGATTGGATTTTAACTACTTCTTTTATTAAATTGTTATACGGTCTACGCTATGTCCAGTGTTTTCCTGTCCTAAGGTCAGCTGGGAACCACACTATTCTGGCAACACCATACTCCACAGATTGACACCAGCTCTTAAAGATACCTTTATGTGCCTTCATCCCACCTCACGTTTGTGAATATTCTGTGTATACATTCTGTGCTAGCAACTTTACTCCACCACTGTTTGCACAATATTGCACCAAAAGTATTTTCTTTTATATGTTCCCACATGGTATGCGCTTCCTGATGATCCACTTGCTATCAACTATTTGATGCCTGATGAATTGCTAATCCTGTTTCCTGATTACTTCATCATCCCCATTCCTGAGTAAGTGTCTATATTTTGCCTGTTATTTTTATATCTTGTGTGTTCACCTTCTTTAAGGAATAAACTATATTTATTATATCTAAGTAGTGTTCAATTCAACCCAGATATTTGGGTGTGTATTATTATAACCTATCACTAGCTACTGTGACACTTTCATTAGTCAGCAATTTCCCAAAAATAGGACAGCACAAATTAAAACAATGCAATGATTATATAGTATTGTTTGTAAATTACTTGGTGAAAATATGCCATATTGAACCATTTAGAATGGTGCAGGTAAGGAAAATGTGAATGTTGTATTTATTAAGATTTTAGATTTCAATAGAGAATATATGGTACCTAACCATTTTTATTACATGTTTCTAACATCAGGGGAAGATGGCACTGCAACTGAAACTTGCTGTGAAGTCAAAATTTATATTTGATGAAATGGTATTGAAAAAGTGTCTCTCATTCAGCGTTAATAATGCAGCAACAGATTTTGGCAGGATATTCGTTTATTTTGCAACCAGATTTATGAAGGATGCCAATGATATTTATTTCACGTCGCACTTGCCACCTTCCAACAATCACTGTTTCAAAAGGATATTCTGATTACTTGTCAGTATCTTCTTTTCATGTTCAAGATATGGTGATAGCTATATGTAGCCCTCTTTCCCTCTAGTGTGAAAGGTCTACTAGTGCTGGCGTTACCTGTCAGCTCACAGGGATCTGAGCCTCCGCTAATGGGAGCCTTGGGTAACCAATATACTGAGTGGCAGTGCCTCCACCTGCACGAGATCCCAATTGGATGAGATAACCCCGAGCAGGAACCAATAATAACAGCTCAAAGATTATAACAATAAACTTTACTGTGACAAATAACCGTAGACCACATAAAGGAAATAGCAACACTAATGGTTGCAGCTATACCTCGCCATGCAGTGCGTTTTCCCACCACCGTGTACCCCCCCGCCGTGTCCACAGTACCAGAGAAGTCCCTTGGTCATCTCACCCACTGAGTGTCCCCAGAAGATGCCCACCCCTCTAGACGTGATCAGCGCCTTACTGTACAGTATTTTGGTGCACGTTTGGTGAATGGTACCTGCCGGTGTGTCCACACCCGGGCGCGCTAACAAAGAGAAGTAGGGGAACCGGCGGTCCAACAATATCCTCCGCCGAATGGAACGCCTCTCACTGGAGTGACCGCCACGGTGATGGTCGCTCTCTCTCTCTCTTGCAGTCTGGTCCCAGACTGTGTGTAGAAAGATGTCACTGAAGCTGCTGTGGCCATAAACTGGTTTACCACTAAAGGACAGGGTCCCTAACTACAGGGCCTTCCTTAAAGCAGCCACAATCTTAGGGTGAGTTGGGACCTAGCTTGGGCATAGGGGGTCTATGGCCTAGTGCAGAGGGTCACAGACCCTGCACCTACACAACCTCCCCTATCTGCTTCCCAGCTCCAACTGACTAGTGTGGGCTCTGTCTAATGACTATATCCTTTAGCAGGAAAATCCTAGAGCCCTATTGACTATCTGGCTGCATGCGACTCTCAGCCCTGGGGGCTGCTGGGAGTTGTAGTCCCCGCGGAACCTTTTTTCTATTGGCGCCACATCCGCTACCTCAATGGCCGCCACAATGCTTCCCTGCGCATGCGCGACCCTTGTAATGGCCGCCGCGACTCTCGGCTCGCCCTGCACATGAGCAACCTTGCACAAGATGGCAGCTCCCTGCAGAGGGAGCCGCTGGCGATCCCGCCGCTACCCGCACCTCCCTCGTGACATCAGAGGTAAGGTGGAAACACCGGAGGACCGGGGAACCTGGCTACATATATTTTATTTGTCTGATAAAAAGTTCTAGGAGAAATATATGCATTCTGATGCTGTGTATGCCTTCTCAGGATTCACTTTTAATGTTCAGTTTTATTTTTTAATGTATGTTTTCCATAGTTGCCAACTCTGAGTAATTTTTAGGAAGACTCCCTGATACCAAGATGAAAATTATGCCAGTGCCTTTTAGAAAGTTAAAAAAAAAACATATTTGGAATGCTGTTTATTTACAATAGATAAGATCATGTTTTATAGAATTGTGAGTGCCACTGTTAATTTTTTGCAATGTGACCTTTGGTGCTCACAAGTACAGCACCAACCACAGCATATAAATCCATCCATTATATGCTAAAATTGTCACTCTTGAGGCTGCATGTGTAACATATCTGTAATCTTTTCAGCTCTGTGCATGGCTGCACTAAACAGACATAAATCACCCCCAACCAGATCCCATCATAGATTCTAACAGCAAGAATTCTGCATCAGAAGCCCCTCTCTCTACAAGAATGCCAAAAATAAGCAAAAAAATAGAGTGCAGGGAGATGTAGCCCAGTTAATCAAAGGAAGGCCGTAGGCCCCAGCCTAGGAGGAAGATGCTGCGAGCAGTAGTAGCAAATACTGCAACAACAACAACAGCAGCAGCAGCAGCAGATGCTCCCTTTAGTGCTTGAGCTACATATTCCAAGTGAGTATTAAGACAAGCAAAGTGGCAGCACTATTTGCAAATATTGAGGCTGTATTCTTAGCACAATTAAAAAATCCCTAAAAAAGGTCAACCTAGAGATTTACTCAATTGGGAAATGCATTGATTCATTAAAAAAAAAAAAGAAGCAGAAGCACAAGACATAATGCAATAAGAAATGGAAAATATGCAAAAAAGAATACTTGAGTTGCAAGATAAAAGCAAAGATTTGGAAAATGATATCTAGATGCAACAACCTGAGATTAAGGTGCATACCGGAAATAGTTGATGCACTTAAACTATTTCTACTCACTCTGTGCCTGAAGTAGAACAAGATTCCTTACAAGTGGACAGAGCTCATAGAGCAGTCACAGCAAAGCCAAAACACTGTGAACCACCCTATGTCATAATAATGTAGCCCTGTTTCCCCCTAAACAAGATGGCTACTGATGCTGCCCTTTACCTGTTGGCTCACAGGGTCCTAAGCCTCCACCATGGGGAGCCTGGGATGATATACTTATAACCTTGGTGCAGCGCCTCCACCTGAGAGGGATCCCAACGTAGTGGGAGGAACCCCTCACAGGACCCAAACAATGAACACACACAATGTAAAATAGAAAGGCCTTTACTGTAACATATTTTATGCTCTATAATATATTATAACTCTATGTGATAGATACAACTACCCACACGCCTCACACGGCACCATCATACAAAATCTAACTACCAAAAATAAGCCAATATTACAATGCAAGGCCCTGAAATAAACTACTGCAACGACCATTAAAACGACCATTAAAAATTACATGTAAGTAAATACAAATTAAATTACACACACCAATGTAGAAAGAAAGCTGCTAAATACATTTTAAATACATTAAAAGAACATAAATAAACATTTGCTAAGCAATCATTTATTATCCATGTATGTCTAGCCGTAAAGCTATACATAGCATACACAGGCAGTAAATGAGCATAAAAAACAATAACATTACATCAAAAAATAAAATACAATACAACCATTCAGTGTCCCTGTATGTATGTATGTATGTATATATGTATGTATACCCATAGGGACATACATAAATTCAGGGGCATTAAATGGACATTAAAAAAAACACATGTAAAAAAATTAAAAAAAACTGTAAAAGTTAAAAATATATACTTTTCGGAGGCGCATGCGCGACGGCGAGAGACATGGTCGCATAGGTTAGGAGCTCTGTGCCTCGCTTTACAGAAAACACGAGCTGAAGCCTAACACAATCCCCAAACCACTGCCATTTACCCCAAATAAAGCACACATCACCCCGAGATGTCCAGGAAAGGCCCTAAGTTGTCAAAAAAGAAAGGGTGGCCGGAGTACTTCGGCCGCGCCAGGATGAGCGGAGCGGGAGCAGAAATGGCACCTAATTCAAACGCCGGGTCTGAAACAGAGCCGGACTGCAAGGAAGATAAGCAGGACAACCGGCGCTGCGACCAGCAAGGCAAGGTGACTTTGACAAACTCTATTCAGATTTAAAGACTTTATTCCAGGCGGAGATTAAAGATTTTAAGAAAGAGGTGACCGGACTGGGGAAGAGGACAAGTACATTAGAGACCAAAATGGATCACTCGACCAGAACAATTAAAAGGCATGATTGGAAACTCATGGATCTCCAGGACCAGGTGAATGAACTACGGGAGCGCCAAGAGGACTCGGAGAATAGGGACAGGCACAATAATCTCCGGATTAGAGGAGTCCCTGAAGCTATCCTGGACTGTGAAGAATATATAACAAAATGGCTGGAGACTCTATTACCAGACACCCCTAAAGACTACCTGGCGCTGGATCGGTGCCATCGGGCCCTGAGAGCTAAACCGCTCCAAAATGAGCAGCCCAGGGACATTGTGTTCCGGATGCACCACTACAGAACAAAAGAAGCTGTCCTACATAAAACTAGACCCTTACCTGTCGTGGAATACGAGGGCACGAGGCTGTCAATCTTCCAGGACTTATCCCCGGTGACACTGGCCCGCCGCAGATCCCTGCTACCGATCACGAAAGTCCTACGAGAGAAGGGGGTCAGATACAGGTGGACCTTCCCCTTCGGCCTTCTTGTGGCGAGGGGAGGCAAGGCAGTCACAATGAAGGAGGTTAGAAGAGGGGGCAGCCTTCCTTCACAAGTTGGGCCTGGGTGATGCCCCTACGGTCTCTGATCCAATGAGCCCACTCCCAGAACCCATATGGGAGCAGAACACTAAGTCTCCCAGGGCGCAGAGAGGAAAGGAATGAAGGGAAGACATCCAAAAGTTAAAGTTGCGGCAGTGGTTACATTCAAATAAGCTGCTGAAAAGTTGTCCCCAGGTCCCAGTGGCTCAACGCCAAAGATAGGCCCCCCGCCCCCAAAGGGAGAGACGTGGACACCGAACACCCGAAGTCTACCTCCTAACACACAGGGCCAAGGATGGCACCAATCGGGAGAAAAAAAAACAAAAAAAACAAAAAAATCACAATCAAATAAACAATAGGCCTATCCTTCCTGCAAACCCCCCCCAAGATGGCGAAGGTACCTGAGATGGCGGGAACCCACGATGAGGCACAGGAGCCGGAAGAGAGTGAAGAGCGGGAAGTAGGAGCAGGCGCCCATACCTCCGCTCTGGTGAGACGCAGGAAACAAAATGGCGGCGGCCCGGAAGCGCTTCCTAAGGTGGATCCGGAAGGAGCGATGCCATCTTGGAGGTGGCGCGTGGACGGACCCCGTCGTCGCAAGTAGATGACGTCAGCACCCAGAACAGCCAAGGCTGGAGGCCCCGAAAGGTGGCCAAGGAGCGCCGGATCGGCAAATCGGGCATGAATTGGACACCACACGAGGCAGAGGGTAGCGGCGGGAATTTCAAAATTAGGCGGTATAGACACCGGCGCAAGGACAAAGGAGCGGTGATAGCAAGAGGGGAGGGTAGGTGAATGCAGGCTATGTAGTAGGCCGAGGAGGGCAGTAAGGTGGTGATACGGGGTAGTGTGCCAGCAGGAAGTAAGGCCACAAGGAGGGAGAGGAAGAAAGGAAGGAGGACGGGGCAGAAGCACGAGAGGGTCACTAAAGGAGGTAGGAGACAGATATGGGACTGAGATGGGGAGAATAAGTGAGTTGAGATTGTAGAAGGGAATGGACAGTGGTTGTATAAGGGTGGGAGAGAGCAGGATGTGAAGGTGCAGAGTGAGTAGAGAGTGGTGACTGGCAGAAGTGAGACTGGGGAAGTGACAGGAGAGGGTGAGCTAGGTCAGAAGGGGAGAGAGGAAGTTATAGGGTAGGGGAGAGAGAGCAAGTTGCAGAGTAGGGTAAGGTAGGTTATGAGATAGAAAGGTAGGAGAGGGTAGCGTAAGAAAGGGGGGAGGAGGCAGGGACGGACATCACTAGGAGAGGGTGGTTGGGCGGAGGAACAGGAGGGCAAGCTACATAGAATTAGAGAGATGTGTGGTTGGTGAATAGACGATGGGCATACAAGATGGAAGGGCAGGCGCAGAGCAGAGGACAAGGGTGGAGGCAAATGGACAGACGGCAGGACAGAAGTAAGGAGAAGGCAATATGCTTAACCCGCCCACATTCACTAAAAGGATGTAGGTACGGGAGGTGTAGGCACAGTGTATAGCGAAAGGAGTGGGGAGAGGAATAAGGAGGGTAAAGCATCACTAGGGACAAGGGGAGGAGGAGGGGCCAGAGCTATGAGACCAAGGTGAGAACTGGGATGTGGGGGCATCCACTAATAGTTAGTTAGGTTTCGTTAATAAAGTTAGGAGAAGAGCGGGGCAGGAGTGAACAGAGGTGACCTGCTTTAAAGTCCGCATGGGCCACACGCTAGGGAATGGGAGGGAGGTTCCCCAGGTCCCTAGTGAAGCCCTTTGGGTCAGGACTCTTGGACGGGGCGACACCCGCTCCAAGCCAACCCTGGACTGCTGGAAAGGAGTTCGGGAACCCAAAGGCGAAGACCTCTGCGTGAAGACAATCTCGTCAAGACATTGAGAAATACTACGTTATAAAATGTGTTATGTGTTGTTTATGTCTCCCCCGGTTTCCCCTTTTGTGTGCCCCCCCCCGTTGTTTCCGCAGGTGAGAGGGAGGCGAGCCGAGACACAAGGAGGAGTCGTGGCTCCAGAGGTGAACCCCACGCCCAAGGCAGAATTAGAATACGGCCGGAACATCAACCTATGAGCTTCAATGAGTAAGGAACTCCAGCTAATATCCCACAACGTTAAGGGGTTTAACAGCCCGGCGAAGCGTAGGGTGGCCTTCAGGGATTATAAACGTAAGGGGGCAGAAATCTTATTCTTACAAGAAACACATTTTTCCCAGGACAACTACCCTAGATACCTCGATAAAGATTTTAGGGTACACTTCATGTCCTCTGCAAGAGTTAAAAAACGAGGGTGGCCATCTTAATACATAACCATATACCATTTGTACTAGACAGGACATTTAGTAACAGGAAGGGTATGTTCCTCATCAGACGGGGAGCAATACGAGGGTTTCCTATCACACTGGCAACGATCTACGCCCCTAACGATACGGCCGCAGACTTTTTTGACAAATTCTTCGGGAAACTTAGCAAAGTGGCGAAAGGGGACATTATTGTAGCAGGAGACCTCAATAAGGCACTGAACGAGGACCTAGATAGATGCTCGACCACTAACGCAATACACAGACAAGACGTATTAACAATCAGAAAAGGACTAAAAGACTGCCAACTACTCAATATATGGAGGGAACAACACCAAGGAATGAGAGAATACACCTTCTTCTCCCACCCACATAACAGCTACAGTAGGATAGATTACTTCCTTGTGTCCAATAGAATGGACCTCGGGGTCTCTCGATCCGAGATCCATGATATTTCATGGTCTGACCATGCATCTATTGAGCTGCGATGCACACTAATACCACTAGACAGTCCTAGAGCAAACTGGAAGTTGAATGAGATCTTGCTGAAAATCACAGCCCTAGAGCGGGAGGTAGGGGATAAACTCAAACAATATTTCGAGGAGAATGAGGGGAGTGTGGCTTCACACTCCACGCTGTGGGAGGCCCATAAGGCCACCCTCAGAGGGATACTAATGAATTTGGCTGCCAAAAGGAAAAGGGAAAGAGAGAGTAAGATTCACGAGCTAGAAAAACAGCTAGGGGTGCTCTCCTCCCTACATAAAATAACTAAGAGTGACCACACACTGAAACAGGTATTAGACACCAAAATTAAACTTAATCTCCTCCTTTCCACCCAGGCTGAGAAGGAAATGGCCTGGTCTCAGTGGAAATATTATCAAAAAGCAAACAAGCCTGACACAATACTTGCCAATAAACTAAGAAACAAGCTTCCAAATTACCACATTCACGCAATTCGAAATCACAAGGGCAACCTGACCTCCATTCCTGGGAAAATTGTAGAAGAGTTTAAAAAGTACTACGAAAAGCTATATAATGGAGATAAGGTCATCCATAATGCTAGAACAGGAGAGTCGTTAAAGACCTTCCTCAAAGAGGCGAACCTTCCGATTTTGGAAAGAGGTGAGAGGGAGGCGCTCCAATCGGACTTTACGATAGAGGAGTTGACCGCGGTCATCAAAGCACTAAAACCTGCCAAAGCACCAGGGCCGGATGGCTTCTCAAATTTATACTACAAGAAATATGTCAAAATACTAGCCCCCCACATGTTAAAACTATTCAACGAAATTCTAGCAGGGGCCTCATTCCCAGCGCAAATGCTACAAGCCTCAATCTCTGTGATCCAAAAACCAGGAAAGAACCCGGCAGACTGTAAGAGCTAACGGCCCATTTCACTGATTAACTCTGATATCAAAATTTACTCCAAACTTATAGCCAACAGGGTGGGTACTGTCCTTCCCAGGTTGATCCACACGGATCAGGTAGGGTTTATCGGAGGGAGGCAAGCGGCAGAAAACACCAGGAGAATCATTGATTTGATTGATCTGGCCCAAAAGAAAAGCATATACTCCATGGTGTTAAGTCTGGATGCTGAGAAAGCCTTCGATAGGATAGACTGGCCCTACCTAACAGAAACATTGAGAGCATTTGGCTTTGAGGGACGTCTCCTGCAAGCCATCCTCGCCTTATACGAAAGTCCTACAGTGAGAGTGCGACATCAGGGTTTCCCCTCAGGCCAATTTGCAATCAGGAGCGGAACTAGGCAGGGGTGCCCGCTGTCGCCACTGCTGTTTGCCTTGTGCATAGAGCACTTAGCGGCACACATTAGAAATAGCCCAGACATCTCAGGAATCCCAGTTGGAGATCAGATGCACAAAGCCGCCCTATATGCCGATGATGTTATTCTAACATTATCCAAACTTCTCACGTCTCTCCCAAACGTATTCAACATCCTGGGTAAATTCAACCAAATTTCGGGGTTTAAAATCAATCAGTCTAAATCTGAAACCCTCAATATCAATTTACCAAAAGAAGTAGAAAAACTGATTGACCTCAATTTTAATTTTAAATGGCAAGCCTCCGCTATTAAATATTTAGGGGTATTTCTCACAAGGGACTACAAAACGCTATATAAAGCAAACTTTCCCAGGGTAATTGTATTGTATTGTATTGTATGTCTTTATTTATATAGCGCCATTAGTGTACATAGCGCTTCACAGTAGTAATACATGTGGTAATCAAATAAATAACAGATAATATAAATAACAGATCATGGGAATAAGTGCTTTAGACATAAAAGTAACATTTCGGAAGAGGAGTCCCTGCCCCGAGGAGCTTACAGTCTAATTGGTAGGTAGGGAGAACGTACAGAGACAGTAGGAGGGAGTTCTGGTAAGTGCGTCTGCAGGGGGCCAAGCATTATGTATCGTGTTTAGAATATCCACAGTTCTATTCATATGCTTCTTTAAGCAAGTGTGTCTTAAGGTGGGTCTTAATGGTGGATAGAGAGGGTGCTAGTCGGGTACTGAGGGGAAGGGCATTCCAGAGGTGTGGGGCAGTCAGTGAAAAAGGTTTAAGGCGGGAGAGGGCTTTAGATACAAAGGGGTAGAAAGAAGACATCCTTGAGAAGAACGCAAGAGTCGGGATGGTGCATACCGAGAAATTAGGGATGAGATGTAAGGAGGGGCAGAAGAATGTAAGGCTTTAAAAGTGAGGAGAAGAATGGAGTGTGAGATGCGGGATTTGATCGGAAGCCAGGAGAGGGATTTCATGAGGGGAGATGCTGAGACAGATCTAGGAGAGAGTAGAGTGATTCTGGCAGCAGCATTTAGGATAGATTGTAGGGGAGACAGGTGAGAGGCAGGAAGGTCGGACAGCAGGAGGTTACAGTAATCAAGACGGGAGAGAATGAGGGCCTGAGTCAGAGTTTTAGCAGTCGAACAACAGAGGAAAGGGCGTATCTTAGTTATATTGCGGAGGAAAAAGTGACAAGTTTTAGAAATGTTTTGAATGTGAGGGGCGAATGTGAGAGAGGAGTCGAATGTGACCCCTAGGCAGCGTGCTTGGGCTACTGGGTGAATGATTGTAGTTCCAACAGTAATGTGGAAGGAGGTAGTAGGGCCAGGTTTGGGAGGAAGTATGATGAGCTCTGTTTTAGCCATGTTGAGTTTAAGGCGTCGGAGGGCCATCCAGGATGATATAGCAGAGAGACATTCAGAAACTTTGGTTTGTACAGCAGGTGTAAGGTCAGGTGTTGAAAAGTATATTTGTGTGTCATCGGCATAGAGGTGATAATTAAACCCAAAAGATGTTATTAGGTCACCTAGAGAGAGTGTGTACAGAAAAAAGAGAAGAGGTCCCAGGACAGAGCCCTGGGGTACCCCCACAGAGAGATCAATAGAGGAGGAGGAGGTGTTAGCAGAAGAGACACTAAAAGTACGATGGGAGAGGTAGGATGAGATCCAGGATCAAGCTTTGTTCCGAATACCTAGAGTATGGAGAATGTGGAGGAGAAGAGGGTGGTCCACGGTGTCAAATGCTGCAGAGAGGTCGAGTAATATGAGCAGAGTGTAATGACCTCTGTCTTTGGCAGCATGGAGGTCGTCAGTTATTTTAGTGAGGGCTGTTTCCGTGGAGTGAGCAGTGCGGAAGCCAGATTGTAGAGCGTCTAGGAGAGAATAGGTGTTGAGAAAATGGAGCAAGCGAGAGAATACAAGACGTTCAAGTAGTTTAGAGGCAAAAGGCAGGAGGGAGACAGGTCGATTGTTAGAAAGACAGGTAGGGTCAAGCTTGGTGTTTTTGAGTAATGGTATGACTGTTGCATGTTTGAAGGAGGATGGAAAGGTTCCAGAGCAGAGGGAGGAGTTAAAGATGTGAGTAAGCATAGGGATTATAGTAGGAGCTACAGGTTTTAGGAGATGGGAGGGAATGGGGTCAAGAGGGCAAGTGGTAGAGGGAGAAGAGGAGATCAACAGCGACACATCCTCCTCTGAGACAGTGGAAAAAGACTCAAGGAAGGCAGGAGGAGAGTTAGGAAGAGGTGTAGGATGGGGGGAAGAAACAGAGGGGATGTTCTGCCGTATGGATTCCACCTTTTCCTTAAAATAGTCAGCAAAGTCCTGAGCGGAGATGGAGGAAGGAGAGGCAGCTGAGGGTGGTTTGAGAAGAGTATCAAAGACAGAGAACAGTCGGCGTGGGTTAGACTTGTGCATGTTGATTAGTGCAGAAAAGTAGGCTTGTTTAGCTTGCGAGAGGGCAGAGTTGAAACAGGATAGCATAAATTTGTAGTGAAGGAAGTCTGCGAGAGTGTGAGACTTCCTCCAGAGGCGTTCAGAGGAACGAGTGGAGGAACGCAGCATTTGCGTGTGGGAATTTAGCCAGGGTCTAGGGTTAGAAGGGCGAGGGCGGCAGAGAGAAAGCGGGGCATGTAGATCAAGAGAGGAGGACAAGACAGAGTTGTAGTTCCTGACCAGGTTGTCAGGGTCTGTAGCAGAGCTGAGAGAGGAGAGGGAGGAGTGTAAAGTGGACTCAAAGTCAGGTAAGTGAATAGAGCGCAGGTTTCTGCAGAACCGGGGGGTAGATGGAGGTGGAGAAGGGGAGAAGCGAGATAAAGAGAATGAGATGAAATGATGGTCAGAGAGAGGAAAAGGGGAAATGGAGAAATCAGAGAGAGAGAAGTTTTTAGTGAAAACCAGGTCTAAGTAGTGGCCATCCTTGTGGGTGCTGGCTGCAGTCCACTGTTGAAGGCCAAAAGAAGAGGTAAGAGAAAGAAAGCGGGAAGCCCAAGAGAGAGAGGGATCATCAATGTGGCAATTGAAGTCACCAAGGAGAAGAACAGGGGAGTCTGAGGAGAGAAAGAAAGAGAGCCAGGATTCAAAGTGAGAGAGAAAGGCAGAAGGGGGATGAGTAGAGGTAGGTGGGCGATAGATGACAGCCACATGAACAGGGAGAGGAGAGAAGATCTGGACAGTGTGAGCCTCAAAGGAGGGAAAAGCAAGAGAGGGGGGAATAGGAAGGGTTCGGTAATGGCAGACAGAGGAGAGCAGGAGCCCCACGCCTCCACCCCTGCCATCAGGGCGCGGAGTGTGGGAGAAGGAAAGGCCACCATAGGAGAGGGGCAGCTTCCAGAGCAGAGTCAGACTGAGTGAGCCAGGTCTCAGTTATAGTAAAGAGAAGCAGGGAGTGAGAGAGAAAGAAGTCATGTACAGAGAGGTAATTAAGACATTGGGGGAGGATCTCAGGACTTGGATGAAGGGGAGTATTTCGTGGATTGGGAGGATACATAGCGTGAAAATAAACCTCCTCCCAAGGATGTTATATCTTTTCAAGAGTCTCCCTATCCCTTTGGTACAAGCTGACATCCTCTCCTTACAGACACAAATCATGAAATTATCTGGAATAAGAAAAGTCCAAGAATTGCTAAGGGTATCTTAAAGCGACCCACAATCAGAGGAGGTTTAGCGGTGCCTTGCTTGCAGGCTTATTACAAAGCAAAAAAAGAGAAAAAAGCGCAAGGCCCATAGAGTAGTATAGTCAAGTTTATGAGTAGTCAAATACGGTTAAAGACACTTACAACAGTATAGTTGGTACAGGCATATCGGAACTGGTATACAGACTGCGGGAACAGAGATATTGTATTCGTCTGCTTGTCAGGGGTGTCAGAGTCCTGGCCCTTTTCCTCCTCACGATCGGCGAACTGCTTCACTTCCGCGTCAGGTGACTCGTGACGTCGGCGCGTGTCATCGATCAGTGGGTGAACAACGGGTGGTTCTCAGCTCCCTCCTCAAACTCGGCGATTCAAACACTCTGTACACAGCAACCTGTAGCCTCTCAGCAACCTAATACCAGCTCCCAACCAGCACAGCAACCAGAGCAATGTCAGCCCTACGCGTTTCAAGAACTATGTTCTCTTCGTCAGGGGCACTTTCATTGCTGGTTGCTTACAGAAGATATATATAGGGTGGTGCATTAATTAATTAAATAACGCAATACATTGATTTAATCAGTGCCTATTGGTGTATGATTCCAGTATCCCCATACGAATACATATTAGCTGAACAGGAATTACTATTAATTGTATAATTTATTAAATAATTACAATACTATAGAATTAAAAAGGGGTATTATTAAAAATAGTTGCCTAAAAATGCTATCTTTATTAATCAATTGTAAATGGAAAAATGGCTGAGAAAAAATGGTAAAAACTCTGTGAATACTAAAAACAAACACCATTACATCAATAATAAAATGCATTATACACATATAAAAACTTACAATTACTTTTAATAAAAAAATCTTTACCATTGTGCACTTTATTAGTTATTGTTTTGCTCACAGGAATGCAGCCATATCGATTTCTTCATTAAGCCCCATGGGGGAGAGGGTATTGAGCTGATGTATCCAATACGTCTCTCTTTGTCTAAGTCTCAATACCCTGTCCCCTCCATGGTCATTAGGTCCTATGTGTTCTATGCCTATGATTTTTAATTTGGCAGGATCTTTATTGTGTTTTAAATAAAAATGTCTAGGAACACTATGTGTCATCATCCCTTTAATAATGTTGTTCCTATGTTCCAAGAACCGATTTTTAAGACTCCTTTTGGTACTTCCTATGTACTGCAGGCCACACTCACATTCTAATAAATATACTATAAAAGTTGTTTTACAATTAATTAAAGTTTTTATCGGATAAATTTTAGATGAATGCTTAGATTTAAAAGAGATGGCTCCAGAGTTAATGTGCTTGCAGGTGATACACCTACCCCCGCAACAATAATTGCCCACAATTTGAGATGATAACAAATTCTTACAACCGGGAGGCTTTTTTTCCTTAATTTAGATGGTGCCAATATATTTTTAAAAGTCCGTGCTCGCCTATAGACTATTTTAAGTCGTTCTGATATGGATGGTGCTAAGAGTGGGTCACATTTTAAAATGTCCCAATGTTTGCTTAATATATTTTTAATCTGTACTGATGCACCATTGAATTGAGTAATAAATAGCACTTCTTGACTGTCTTTGTTGGTCTTTTTTACATTCTTTTGTAATGTATTTGATCTTTCCATATTTAGTGCCCTCTCATACGCCTGTTGAATGTTATGTTTATTGTGACCTTTATTTAATAATTTTGTTCTTAATAATCCAGACTGTTTAATAAAATCTTCACTTTTATTACAATTACGTCTGATTCTTAAAAACTGACTGTAGGCTATATTTGCAATCCATCCTGGATGGTGGTTGCTAGCAGCATCCAGAAATTTGTTGCTATCCACCTTTTTATAGTGCGTGATAGTGATAATCTCATTGTCAGAATTGCTAGTTAGCACTAAGTCTAAAAACACTATATTAGTCGGGCTGTGATTATACGTAAATTTTAAATTCAAACAATTGGAATTAATATAACCTAAAAATCCTTCTAATTCTAATGGGCTACCTCTCCAAATAATTAAAATATCATCTATAAAACGTTTGAATAAAACTAAGTTAGTCAAATGGGGATTGTTATTCCAAATACATAATTCCTCCCAGTAGCCCATCACAAGATTTGCGTAACTGGGAGCGAAGGATGTCCCCATGGCAGTGCCCTTGGTTTGAAGATAAAAAGAGTCGCAAAATTTAAAATAATTCCTAGTCAATATAAATTGTATGCAATCTAAAATGAATTCTCGCTGTGGGGCAGATATAGATGTGTCCCTAGTTAAAAAATGGTCGATTGCTAACAATCCGTCCATATGTGATATGTTGGTAGATAATGATTCCACATCACATGTGACCCAAATAAATCCCTGTTGCCATTGAATTTCTTGAATAAAATTAAGTACATGTGTGGTATCTTTAATATGGGAGGGAAGCTCTAGCACATACTCTTTTAAAAAGGAGTCTACATACTTAGAAAGATTAGATGTAAGCCTATCTATGCCTGCCACTATGGGCCTTCCCGGGGGTTGGATCGCATTTTTGTGGATTTTAGGTAAGTGGTACACAAAGGGGATTTTGGGATAAGTTATTGAAAGATAACCATACTCTTTCTTATTTAGTATACCCACAGTAAGTGCTTCTTTGAGCATTGTTTCTAAATCAATTTGAAAATCTGCTGTGGGATCCCTTTTCAATAGTTGGTAGGTTGTTGTATCATTAATTAGTCGCAGGCCTTCTTTTATATAATCTTCCCTATTTTGAACCACTATTCCTCCCCCTTTATCTGCCTGTTTGATTACTATACTTGTATCATTTTTCAAATCTTCTATCGCTTTTTCTTCCCATTTAAATAAATTGTTCTTCATTGTTTTGATTTGAAAATCTCTCTCACACATTAACTTAAAATCTTTATAAACTAGTGCAAAATAGGTATCTAAGAAGGTCCCCTTCGATTGGACTGGATTGAAAACTGACTTCGGTCTGAACACTGTGTGTTTAATGTCAGCCTCTATAAGATAAAGAAACCACACATGTACTTAATTTTATTCAAGAAATTCAATGGCAACAGGGATTTATTTGGGTCACATGTGATGTGGAATCATTATATACCAACATATCACATATGGACGGATTGTTAGCAATCGACCATTTTTTAACTAGGGACACATCTATATCTGTCCCACAGCGAGAATTCATTTTAGATTGCATACAATTTATATTGACTAGGAATTATTTTAAATTTTGCGACTCTTTTTATCTTCAAACCAAGGGCACTGCCATGGGGACATCCTTCGCTCCCAGTTACGCAAATCTTGTGATGGGCTACTGGGAGGAATTATGTATTTGGAATAACTATCCCCATTTGGCTAACTTAGTTTTATTCAAACGTTTTATAGATGATATTTTAATTATTTGGAGAGGTAGCCCATTAGAATTAGAAGGATTTTTAGGTTATATTAATTCCAATTGTTTGAATTTAAAATTTACGTATAATCACAGCCCGACTAATATAGTGTTTTTAGACTTAGTGCTAACTAGCAATTCTGACAATGAGATTATCACTACCACGCACTATAAAAAGGTGGATAGCAACAAATTTCTGGATGCTGCTAGCAACCACCATCCAGGATGGATTGCAAATATAGCCTACAGTGGATGAAGGAGAGAAAGGACATAATTTAGCACTCGAGTTCACACTCTGTGGTGTTTAGTGATTGAATTAAAAACATGATCTTTATTAAACAACATATAAAAAAAAGTCCAACGACGTACTGAAGGTGAGTTGATCCTAAATATAGAAAGCCATATTGGCTCTGGATCAAAAAAGTTAATATGTGCCAGATGGTTTTAATAAACCACTGGTACTGTTGCAACACAGTGATCCTAATGCGAACCTGTGTAGTAGGTGATTAAAACAGGGGTGTCCGGGTAAGTACTGGGATTGCAGGTCACAGTATCATAGTAATTCTGTATAAGATGTGACCCAACTGATAAACATAAAAACAAATATACCATGTATATCAGTATTGGTATTGCTTGATCAGCTATGCTTCTCTATGATAGTTAGTATGCCCCTATCAGTGACACATGACCTGAGGTAACCCTCTGGATATTGTACTCCTGGGTGTATATACCTATGTTAACCAGTGTGGTTCTAGTGAGAGAGTGATGTCCTGGCTATGGTTGTAACAGTAGGTCAGTATCCCAGTGTGGGAGACACTGATAGTAGGGGCAGGTAGGTAACTCTTTTAATAAGGGTTTTTAAACAGAGAGCTGCGTGATTGTAGAAGCTGAAGTGAACCTCACGGATATGCAGCAGCACACCAACGCATCAGAGCAGCTATGGTGTACTGCAGGTGAGGCTGCTCAGTGCTAAGATACCGGAGCACTATCCCTAAAACCACTTTGAAGAGGCTAACAGTGACCGTCGGGGCACTTATAGCCTATGTGAAACTGCACTCGCAGACTACCGCATTAACTCGCGGTCACACAGATACATGCGGAGGCAGTCCTGATCTGCGCGTGCATGTATGTACAGAGAGCCGACGCGCGCGTTTCGCGAGGGGCTTTTTCAAGGCAAAGGGTTAGTATCAAATATAGCCTACAGTCAGTTTTTAAGAATCAGACGTAATTGTAATAAAAGGGAAGATTTTATTAAACAGTCTGCATTATTAAGAACAAAATTATTAAATAAAGGTCACAATAAACATAACATTCAACAGGCGTATGAGAGGGCACTAAATATGGAAAGATCAAATACATTACAAAAGAATGTAAAAAAGACCAACAAAGACAGTCAAGAAGTGCTATTTATTACTCAATTCAATTGTGCATCAGTACAGATTAAAAATATATTAAGCAAACATTGGGACATTTTAAAATGTGACCCACTCTTAGCACCATCCATATCAGAACGACTTAAAATAGTCTATAGGCGAGCACGGACTTTTAAAAATATATTGGCACCATCTAAATTAAGGAAAACCAAGCCTCCCGGTTGTAAGAATTTGTTATCATCTCAAATTGTGGGCAATTATTGCTGCGGGGGTAGGTGTATCACCTGCAAGCACATTAACACTGGGGCCATCTCTTTTAAATCTAAGCATTCATCTAAAATTTATCCGATAAAAACTTTAATTAATTGTAAAACAACTTTTATAGTATATTTATTAGAATGTGAGTGTGGCCTGCAGTACATAGGAAGAACCATAAGGAGTCTTAAAAATCGGTTCTTGGAATATAGGAACAACATTATTAAAGGGATGATGACACATAGTGTTCCTAGACATTTTTATTTAAAACACAATAAAGTTCCTGCCAAATTAAAAATCACAGGCATAGAACACATAGGACCTAATGACCATGGAGGGGACAGGGTATTGAGACTTAGACAAAGAGAGACGTATTGGATACATCAGCTCAATACCCTCTCCCCCATGGGGCTTAATGAAGAAATCGATATGGCTGCATTCCTGTGAGCAAAACAATAACTAATAAAGTGCACAATGGTAAAGATTTTTTTATTAAAAGTAATTGTAAATTTTTATATGTGTATAATGCATTTTATTATTGATGTAATGGTGTTTGTTTTTAGTATTCACAGAGTTTTTACCATTTTTTCTCAGCCATTTTCCCATTTACAATTGATTAATAAAGATAGAATTTTTAGGCAACTATTTTTAATAATACCCCTTTTTAATTCTATAGTATTGTAATTATTTAATAAATTATACAATTAATAGTAATTCCTGTTCAGCTAATATGTATTCGTATGGGGATACTGGAAGCATACACCAATAGGCACTGATTAAATCAATGTATTGCGTTATTTAATTAATTAATGCACCACCCTATATATATCCTCTGTAAGCAACCAGCAATGAAAGTTCCCCTGACGAAGAGAACATAGTTCTTGAAACGCGTAGGGCTGACATTGCTCTGGTTGCTGTGCTGGTTGGGAGCTGGTATTAGGTTGCTGAGAGGCTACAGGTTGCTGTGTACAGAGTGTCTGAATCGCCGAGTTTGAGGAGGGAGCTGAGAACCACCCGTAGTTCACCCACTGATCGATGACACGCGCTGACGTCACGAGTCACCTGACGCGGAAGTGAAGCAGTTCGCCGATCGTGAGGAGGAGAAGGGCCAGGACTCTGACACCCCTGACAAGCAGACGAATACAATATCTCTGTTCCCGCGGTCTGTATACCAGTACCGATATGCCTGTACCAACTATACTGTTGTAAGTGTTTTTAACCGTATTTGACTACTCATAAACTTGACTATACTACTCTATGGGCCTTGCACTTTTTTCTCTTTTTTTTCCCTTGTCCATAGTTCCTTCTGGTTCCGAGGTTGGTTCCAGGAGCAAAGAAGTAGCATACCCATATTTCTTGTGAACGGACTCCATATGTTGGGACACACACATTTTTTGGAACTCTTCTAATTTTAAGTATTGTTTTCTTTTTTCTTTTTTCTTTTTATTATATATTTTTTGTAGTTTACTGTTGTTAGTAGTGTGTTATTCCCATTCATTTTATGCGACAAATGTATGTTTATGTATAATTATTCTGTTAGTAAGAGCGCTGGTGGACACAGTGGGTGAGAGAGGGGTTAACACCCACCTGGACCCTGACTGCGTTTAACTTATTCATATTATATCCATTTTATTACAAAGCAGCCCAATTAGGGCAGATTCTCCAATGGCACCCAAGCTTACGGAGATGGGTAGAGTTGGAGAAGCAGTGTTGTGCACCGATCGAACTCCAAAACGTAATCTTGCTGCCCAAAAAAGGGGTACGCAAGATGCAAATGCCGCTGCAGACCATGGCCAATTCACTAAGAATCTGGGAGGCCACTAAATTTAGCTGTACGTTGACTACTAGAAACTCACTCATGACACCAATTGCTGGCAACACAGACTTCGCTCCAGGACTGAATGGTAAGGACCTCTTAAAATGGACTAGGAAGGGGATAACCCGCCTTAAAGATCTGGAGGGTACAACATCTATACAATCATTTGAGCAAATTAAAGCTTCTAAAGCTATACCAAACTTTAGGTACCTTCAGATCAGAGATTTTTACAATAAAACACCAATCAGACCGGCACAAACTAATTTTGAGCAGCTGTGTTCCAGAGGTACGGACACAAGGGGACTTACATCTAGAATGTACAGGGAAGTGATCTGTCCAACGACGCCCAACGAAAACAGACTGTAAAACATTAGGCAATGGGAAGCGGACTTAGGGGAGACGTTAGAGGACGAGGAATGGGACAGAATTATTCAAGCAGCAGCAAAAAGCTCAATCTGTACCACAGTAAAGGAGAACGTATATAAAGTCCTTATGCGGTGGTATTACACCCCAACTCGCATAGCTAAATTCGTTGGAGGCTACTCCCCGCTCTGCCCTTAACAGTGCGGGGAGGTGGCAGATCTGCGACACATGCTGTGGTCTTGCATAAGCGTGGCCCCTATTTGGGAATAAAAATTAGAGACTGGATACAGCGGATTCTTGGTTTGGAGGTCCCCCTGGACCCGTGGGTGTTCCTGGTGGGCGAGGTGCGAGATCGCAGCATTATGGAAGCAGCAAGATATCCCAATTATCCCTAAGATCTGAAACAGGATTTGGCATGTCTGCCGGATGGAACAATTAACAAGTTTGGTTAATGACTCGGTACAAATTACCTAAAAGTCTGGGCACCTTGGCTGTCTCAGTTAGACATCCCAGGGGTGGATGCCGCCACGATTCTTCATTGATAAAATTAGATGCGTTCTCCTTTGAAGGTCAGAAATACAACACGACACAGCGACGAACTGGTAGAAGACAGCCCCACAGGTAGAGTTTCGGAAAGCAGACACAAAAGCAGGCCTTGCCCCAGAGAGATATCCCATTTAGTATCCGCCAGGACTTGGAAAGCACAGCAGCGAAGAAAGAAGCTCGCCGCCTCAGACTCCGGTGCCTTCACTCTTCCTCCTCCCGCCCTCCCCTCCCCCGGTTGCCTTGTCTGACCCGTCTTGTCTGTAGTGTGATCTGTTGGTTGTTGTTGGCGGTTATAAAGCTTTCATGTTTGTTTTGTTTTTTTTTTGTTTCTGTATTTGGAAGTAACACAATGGGCTGTGAAATAATGTCTGTACAGGTAACTCCAATAAAAAAATCTTAAGTTGGAAAAAAAAAAAAAATATATATACTTTTTTTTGTTTACTTACCATTAGATGGCCCACTCATCGAAATCCAGGGGAACCGGAAGCTCTCGAACCAATCCACAGGTAATCATAAAAGAAAACGCTTGCAATCCAACTGTGCCTTCTTTCTTCTATTTGTAATCCTTTCCGTCAGTCTTGGGGCCTTCTTTACCTTCTCCGGGGTCTTCTTCCGTCTTCTTCCGTCTTCTTCCGTCTTCTTCCATCTTCTTCCGCCGAGCCTGGTTCTCTTCTTAGGTTCCCTCCTCGGAGTCTGGCTTCAAAATGAGACGACAAATGCTTTTATAGGCCTATGACATCACATTTTCATCAAATGGTTCCCACGGCCATAATTGGGCCGTGAAAACCATGTGATTGTGTAAAAAAAAAAGAAAATGATGACGTCATTTAATGGAAATGACGCCAGCCAATCAGAATGGCTGTACATTTACATTTAAGATGACGTCATCAAAAGAAAGATGGCCGCCCTCACATGGTATGGTAGCCAATCAGAGCGTGGGAACTAAATCCCAACTCTGATTGGCTCAAGTACCATGTGAAAGGCTTTGGATGACGTCACATTTGTTCTCCCGAAAGCCTCTGTCACATGGTCTACTATATAATATATAATTGGCTATTTTCATTCTTGTGTATGTATTGCAGCCCCGAAGGTGACATGGGCAGGATGAGGATGAAGACGGCCTTCATCGTGGGTGCATGGAAAAGGTCAGTTTAATATGTATTTACTGTATATGTGATTCATGTCTTGTAAATGGGCAAATGCATTATTATCCATATGTGGATAATAGTAATTTTGCCCATTACTGTATTGTATGTGTTAGGGGGTGGGGGGGGGGGGGGATGTGTGTTGTATATCGCAATGTTTATTGGGGCAATTGTCGCGTCTTGGATGCTATAAAGATGGGGACGACACTGGCATCTGATGCCCCATACCGGGGCCTGTAACTCGGGAAGCAGGGCGTCTCTAAGCCAGAAATCAAAGCGGTTCAGCTCAGGGGACCCCCTGCTCCCGCACACTATTATTAAAATTTACCTTAATGCATCTTCATTACCATAGCGGTTATCCGCTACAGTAATGAATTATTGTTTATTATTGTGTGTGTTTTGACAGTAGTGTGGATGAGCAGGGGGTCTCCAGAGCTGAACCGCATTAGTTTCAGCCTCGGGGACCCTCTTCTTCAGGAGATACAGGCCCCGTTATGGGGTGCCGGTATCCCCTACAGAATTTAAATGTCCCGGTCACGTTACACAGAAGCTTTAAAAGTGCAGGGGATACCGGCACCCCATAACGCCAATGCGGTTCAGCTCCGGAGACCCCTGCACATGTACACTATTATTAAAATGTATATTCTTAATGCAAGATTGCCTGTAACAGCCGGGCATGGAGATGCAGAATCTCCATGCAAATGTTACAGGAGGCTTTTTTTTTCTCTATCAGTTATCGTACTTGAACTTTAAGCACGATATCAGGGAGTGGGGGGGGGGGGGAAGCATGCACAATCTGGCAGATTTGAGCATGGCCGATCCCGAATGCACTGAACTCCTTAGTGAATCGCGCCACCGGCTTCACTTTTTAGCAGACATTTTTTTTTCAGGCCAGCGCAAAAGCTCACTGCTTAGTTGATAGCCCCCTAAGTGTTTTGGAATACTTTTATTATCTACAAGGACTAAATCTGTTGTATTCCAAACTATCCATATATGGTTCTTCCATTTCAGGAATAATTAAATTATTTTGAAGTAGACATTCAGTTTCCCAAATATCTAAAGAGGCAGGCACAGCTATAATGTCTTAGATTTGGAAAAGTAACATTTCTATCTCCTATACTCAGCTGCAGTTTTGTAAAGTTATTTTTCATTTCCTTCTCATTCCATAAAAACCTGATTGTAACAAATTCTCACCACAAAGAGGACGGGACCTCAAGGCTGAGGTGGGGATGTTTAGAATACACCGGCCAACAACTGCGCAATCGTGTCCGGATTGCATAGTCGTAGCCGTGTTGCTGGGTAGGAGAGGTCAGAATAGTCATATACTCGCCGTGGTCTAGGATTGGAGGTCGGATGGTTGTTGTGCATAGCCGGGGTCCAGGACTAGAGATGGCAGAATGGTCGTTGTGTGTAGCTGAGGTCCAGGGGTCAGAGAAGGTAGAGGTCCGGGTACAAGCTGAGGTCAAAAGGTACAAGAGATCAAGGCAGAATGCACAGGACAACAGAAGAGCAGCAGGATGCTTGAGGCAAGCACTTCTTACATAAACACAAGTTTATGCTCAACCAATTTGCCTAAGGGCTGGCTGAGCATATAAAGAACAGAGAGCCAATGGCAAGGCTGCAGGCAATGAATCATCACAGGTAAACTGTGTACTAATAGGCATGGGCAGAGTGTATCTCAGCTGTGGAATAATTAATGTTGTTAGCATTAACCCCTCGAGTGTTTCTGGTCATGCGACTCCGACATGTAGTGGAGACAGGAGCGTCCTCCTTTGCATCACAGGCCGTGGCGCCGGGGCAGATCCTATGCCCGGTGCCGGCAGGAGTACTGCAGCGCTTGTGCATAGGCCAATGTGAGGGGCATCACCCAATGCATCATGGGACGCGTGAAGAGGGCGCGACCGAGGTTCAATCCTCACACTGATAAAGAATCTATGGATTTCTTGTATATATTTCTTGTATATCTTTGCTTTTAAGTGATATTGGTAACATGAGGAGTTAATACAATATTATTGATAGTGACATCATTTTAATCAAATTTGCCCTGTCCCAGATATATATATATATACTTTTCCAGTTTTTCCACTAATTTTCACTCTCATTTTTATGACCCCAAAGTTCAAAGAGGTACCTGTAAGCAGGGGGCTCTTTATGTCAGTCTCGAGGTCTGGGTTGGTGTCCATGGGGGTGGCCACCCTGTGGCAGGTTTCATGATCCACTGTGTCCTGGAATAGAGTGTCTGGTTCCCTGGGAATCTCTTATGGCAACACAGTCCTTCTGTGCATAAGAAATCTATTCCCGGGAATCTTTTCTTGCAAAACAGAAACTCTGTGTTCAAGAGACATGCAGTTTGTGCAGCACACATTTAAAGTTGCTTGATGAGCCAGGTGAAGACTGATGGAGACTGACTAATTGACTGTACCTACAATTAACCAGCTCCCTGATTGCTTATCAGCTACAGAAAGGATCTATGTGTGCTGCCTTTTTAAACCAGGGAAAGTCCCTGTCATATACCTCCCCATTTTTGCATAGCTTGGGATAGCCACGACTGAAGCCCATCCTTCCTCACCCTCTTAAGATGTGACTGGCTCTAGATGATAATGAATGGAGGGAGAGAACATTCAGTCATGCTGGGACTGGAGCATTTCTCCAGGTGCCCTTCACTCCTTCCAGGATTTTTGGGGTTTGCCTTTGGGCCACACTCTGGCACTCCTAATATTACTCATTGAGGGTTGCCACCTTTCTAGCAGTTTGTGGACCCGATTGGATATGGTTGAACCAGTGCCTGCCCGTATGTGCTTGTATTCAGCGCTCTTTAGTCACCTGAGGAGGACTTTTTCCAAGCACAGTCTTTTCATGATGTTCTTAGCTTCCTCGCCTCTGTTGACGACTCCTGGCTTTCTTGTGGACTCATAAGCTACAGACAGGTGCGGGTGTGCAGTCTTTTTAAGGCCCTGTTACATCTGCAAAAGCAACATTTCCATTTCCCATTAACAAATTTGGATACCTTTGAAATCTATCCTATGGTTCAGATACAGCAATAATAGCTCTAAGTCCATAATAAATAGCAGCAGAGACAATGGTCACCACTGCCTCCTACCTCTTGCTAGATTTAAAACTTCTGAATGTTGGTTGTTAACCATCCCTAATGCTTCTGGTCTTTTAAAGATTCCATTATAGTATTCCAAAAATGACCTTCCATCCCAAATTGCTTGGTAGTATGGAAAATACAGTATGTCTAAACAAGATTTGATCAAAAGCTTTCTGAGCATCCAGACCAAGAATAAACTTATCTTCCCATCCTGTTTTAACCATCAGATAATTACTATGGTAATCGATAATACCTAATATCTTCGGAAGTTTATAACTGAGTTTCTGCCAGGTACAAAACCAGTTTGATTTTAAGATAACAGAGATGGGATTATCTGGCCTGTAACTGTTACATATTATCTATAACATATTATCTTTAACTGTTCATGCAATGTCTTTAAATATAATGTATAACCCTGTTCATTTAATGAAACCATGTATTGTCATCATACTGCTCCGGCAGCTTTTATTCGAAGTAATCACCGGCTTGTATCTGGCATGTTCCTGGAATGCCACACTGTTCACCCGGAGCATGCCGGGCTCCCAGCCAGGGTCATGCCCGGCTGACACGCGGTTGATGTGTTTATTGATAATGGTTCGGATTTTAATAGGCTGCAATGCTTCGTGTGTCCGTCAGATGGCATAAATTCATGAATTGTAATGCGCCGAATCAGTAATGTGTCGGCTTGCAGGTGTTTCGTTTAAAAAAGATACCGTACCACAGTGTGCTATTGTAACTTGGCCTTGGCCTTGAGACTGAAGGAAGAGGTTGCAAAAATGTATCAATTTAGGCTTTTCAAATTAAAGAAAGACAAGACCAGTTTCAGTTTGTGTTACACTATTCTCCAGAGACCCACCCGCCATGAGTGTTCAAGTGCAGCCTGCTTTCCAAAAACCTGACAGAAGTTACGCGTATTTGATATGGGCCGCGATTAATGCAACAGATGATAAGATGGCAACAATTGCTCAAATTTATCAGTATTTTATCGAAAACTTTGACTTTAACAAATTTTCGCCAACTCCTCATACGTGGAAGCGTGCAATAAGGAAAAGGTTATGTAGTGACCCCTGTTTTCACCGTATTGAGCCCCAATTCATTGGAGGGTATTGGTGTGTGTCACCGGATTTTTCCCATATCTATGATCATGGAGGCTGCAAAAGGCAAAGGGAGTTAAAGTGACTTGCTTTTTATGTACTGTATTTGGGGGTTGTCTTTGGGGGTTTATTCATCAAATTATTATGTTGAACTGCCTTTTGAAATTACACTGCTGTTAACTACAGTACAGTATTTCAGCCACACACCTCCAGAGTTTTTAAAGTACAGTAATGGTCAGCCCCCTAAAGAAGTACCCAGCCAGCCCCACCAAAATAATATGGCAACAAGACAGTACTCACCATAGAATTAAAATTAATTTTCCCCCAGATGTTAGGAACCCCCTCACTTCACCCCAACAGGGTCCGAGCATGTACAGTACAGTACTGTACTTTAAAATAAAATTAAATATGCAATTTTACTATTACTGCGCATGCACGCAGAGACTGTGTACTGTAGGTTGAACCGCGAAGGTATTTGACTTCAGAGACAACAGCTCGCAAACGCCCCCATGCGTTTTTACACGGAATTGCAGTATTGCAGCCAGCGGGAATAAAATGCTTAAATCACGGGCGTGAAATAACGCAATACACTCCGGGAGAAAACGTTACTAAACCGCACATCACCGGGATATTCAAGCGTACTTGAAAAGAAAGGTAACTCTCAATGTATTACTTCCTGGTAAAAAAAATTATAAATAAAATAATAATAATTATAATGTATACAGTACATAGACAAGATATAACTAATGTCAGCTTGGACTAGGTGATAAAAATGCTGTAAATATGTGGTATTTAGTCATTTTGGTGCTGATATTTTCATTGACCGCAGTAAAAGAAAAATATTTTTAGTTGTACAACGTTGATGACTTGCACCATGAAAATAAAACTTTTCTTTTTCTTTGCCTGTAATACTGCATTTTTTGCTTGTCGGAGCATCATGACTTCAGCCTTCAGCCCTCAACTCTGTTCCTCTTAACTTACTAAACAAAATAAGGAATAACACATTTCAAACAAATGAATGAGGACATCAATTAAATATGCCTTATTTCCATTTAACATTATATATCACTGTTGCATTTTAAATGGTTTCCTATATGTTTCTAATAAGTAAAAGGTTTGTTTTACACATAGGATATGCTGCATTTGAAAAGACTGTGAAAAGTCTATGTAACTGAAAAGCTCTTCAGGGGATTCTTAACATTTTAATACATTATTCTTGACGATACAATATTGAGCATTATTTCATACATTCAGAATGCCAATAAAGATGTCCAAAGTAAAACAAATGGAAAAGCTTAAGAAATAAAAGTCTTCTGTTCTGTCACAATGGATGATTATCCTTGGGGCTTTTTATTTTTGCATTAACACTAATCTGTTACAAAAAGGCTTTGCCAGACTCTTATTGCATTTTAGAAGCTTTATGTGAGATTTGTATTGATTTGAAATAAGTTGACTGACATTGTTGCAATAAATTTTACTAGTTAGCGCTGATCAATTTGGATTTTCTAATACCTTCATCACAAACAGTTTTTTTTCATTGCTTTGGAGAGGGTCAGCATATTGCAAAGTAAATGGTTTGTTGTCTTTGTGTTACAGGCTATAAATGGTTTTAATTGTTAATTGTTGTACAATTCTGATAATAATTAGACATTTTCTCAAATCCATGGTTGCATATTTTATAGCAATTTGTATTATTTTCAGTAACAAATGACACTTGCAAAAAGCAAAGTTTCTTCTGTGATATGACATTTTACATATTTTTTATGATTCAAAATATATCTTTTAACACATGGTTACATTAAAAAACATATGGTTTCATGTACTGTGTATCTGTACTTTTGAAAGCAGCACACAAGACGTATTTTTACGTCTCTCACTGTACATCTAATGTACTGTAAGTATATCAATTGTGTAATGGTTCATTTAACATTTTGTTCATGGCTAAAATATTTATATTGAATATCTTTAAACCACGTTATACATAATTTAAGTGCATTATTGTATTGTAAATATTGCTAATAAATGCTTTATTAGAGGAGGGAGGAAAAGGAAGTGAAGGGGCGCACGAGTGTTCAGAGCTAGCTGACGGAGGAAGGAGAAGGAGCTCCGGTGTAGGAAGGCTGCCGCCCCTACCTAGGCCGCATGCCCCAGGCCCAGTTAGACCCTGAGCCCCCGTAGCGTGCAGCTGAGCTAGGGACTGGCCATAGTCAGGTTCCGGATCCCCTTACTGTGCTATGAGTCATACCAGGACAGTTCTATATCCGCGGGAGGCCTGGGACCAGGCCCCACCACTAAGTCGCAGCGTGTCTGGGTGGGATCACCCCGGACATCTACGGGTGACGTCATCTACGCCCTCGCTGATCCTTTGTGAAGGGCTTAGGCCCTGTGAGCCTACAGGTTATATAGCACATGGAAATGGTCTGCGTTCGATAGGACCCAGGGCTACACTAGCATCACCTTTAATTATGGCATCCCATTTTTTTATGTGTGTAAATGGCCGCAGTCAGCCTGTTTTGTTTTAAGCAATTGATATCACCAGAATGCAGTTACAGAATGTAAAAATGGCATTGCTAAAACAACAAGCAATAAGACAAAGGTAAAAAGAAATTACAAAAATAAATTGTGAGTGGAGCAGATTGATTGCGATATAATAAAAAGAAAAAAATTTGATTCGTCCAGGATTAGGACATGTACGTAAAAAATTTCCGGGCATTCCTTCAAAGTCTGTTTCACAGTGTAAAATCTGTTGAGGAATTGTTCCAGTTTCGATCGGTAAAGATTAATCCAAAACCGTCATTGGATATAATTGTCACGGGAGACTCCTGTGGCAGGTAGGATCTCGGTGGCCGGAACAGCACCAGCGTAGTAGGGGTCACCATCAGTCCGAGGCAGGTGGCCAATAGCGAAGTCGGGCAACAAGCAGGGGTCCGAGGCAGCAATCCCGGTGGACAAGTATAGGTACTGCAGGCTAGAACAAGACATTGAGAGTGGCAGCAGTTCCGGTGGACAAGCATAGGTACAGCAGGCTAGAGAATATGACATTACTCCCCCCTCCCAAGAGCGTTCTCCGGACGATCCTCTAGGCTCTACCCGGAGGCCTTGATGAAAAGTTGACTCAAGGTGACCCACCTCTGGTGGTTTGTCAGCGGGCAGATGGTACTCCACAGGTACATTGAGCGCTGCAAGGAACCTCTGAATGGGTGCGTTCAACCCAAATGCAGGGGCAGAGACATCAGGAAAGTGAGCATCAAGGTAAGGTGCAGCCTTTCCACATGAGTCAGTGGGGACACAGATTTCACTCTCCATGGTCTCCTCTTACAACTGCTGTTTCGTGGCATCACCCAATGAAAGACCAGCTATTTGAGTTTTCGGCTCTTGAAGCTATCCTTCTGCACTTCTTTTCCCACTCAAAGCAGTTGTCAGTTCAGCATCTTTGGAGTTGAGTCACGACTCCATATCTCCCAGCTGACTTAGAACAAGGCTTAAATGTATTTCTTTTTCTTTATTTCTGACCTGTAGCTGCCGGTACTCCTCCCAGACCTTGTCCAGCTCCAGCTGCAGAAAGGCCTTCTCATGGGCTGTGTGATTCAACACTTTGCAGGCCTCAGCCATCTTGACCTGAGAGCACAGTGTCAGGCCAACCACTTGACAGACGGATACCTCCTTCGTCTCTTTTTTGGCAAGCTGTGTCTTGAGCTCAGCGATCAGCAGCGCTGTGAGCTGCTGTGATGTGTTCAGCTGTCAGCTTTAGCTCTTCCTTTTTTAGGTATTGTTGCAATTTCCACTCCTCAGTGAGAGATCCCTGGTTAACTGCATACTGCAATTCTCTTCTCAGGACTTTCATCTCTTCACTGAGATCATTTTGAACTCGCTTCCATGCATCCCTCATCACGTCTTGGAGCTCTGCAAATTCCTTTGCTATGATCTCAGCAGCTTGTCTTTTCCAGGTCTCTTTCTCTTGGGTGTACTGGCTGTTACGGATGGAGCAGTGTCTCTGCTCCTCTAAGTCTTGTTTCAGATTCTGGACCACCTTGTGCTCCCTCTCAAACAGGGTTACCTGGGCTCTAAGCTCCTCCTCCAGAGAGACTCTGGTTATGCTCAGTGTGGCCTTCAGCTCCTCATGCTGCTCTTTGGGGACACACTGGGTACTCAGATACTCTTGCAGCATTTTTACCTTGTACGCAGTCTGGAAACTTTCTTCCTGCAGAACTCGCTGCTTTTCCTCAGCATTCACCCATTTCTCTTTCGTGTCCTGCAGATGTGTATGCAGTTCTTGCAGCTGACTCTGTAGCATATTTTCTGCTTGTGTGTGCTGCTCCAGGGAGACACGTTCTTCTTGCAGCACTCTCTCTGCATCCTGCAGTGCTGTCTGCACGTCTTTTTTTTCCCGGGCCAACTGTTTCTTATCCTCTCCTAATTCATGAGTTTCTTATCTCCTTCACTGACTTGGACATAGAGATTCTTGCACTCTTGGGTTACAGTTTCAAAACTGATATTTAACCCTTCGAAGATTTCTCTCAATGAACATATTTCTGTATTGAAGTGGCAACTCTTCTCCTTAGAGGCTTCCAGCTCTGTAGTAAGCCTGTGAACCTCTTTCTGAGATGCTTCCAGTGCTACGTCAACTTGAGCCATGAAAGTCTGGTACTGGGCAGAATCAGCGTAGGCCTTCTCCAGCTTACTTGACAAGATCACCCTGTCATTCTCCAACTGATATTTTTCTTTTTCCCAGTCACCCTCTTCTTTTTCCAGTGCTAATTGCATCCTTGACTTTTCTTCAATCAATAGTCTCTTCTCCTCTTCTGATTCATGGAGTCTTTTATCTCCTTCACTGGCTTGACAGAGAAGTTCTTACTCATTTGGTTTATAGTTTCAAACCTACTATTTAACTCTTCGGAGGCGTCTCTTATAGAACGTACCTCTGTTTTCAAGTATCATCTCTCCTCCCAAATGACTTCCATCTCTTTTTTGAAGTAGCAAATCTCCTCCTGGGAGACTTTAAGCTCTGTATTAAGCCTGTCAATTTCCTTCATAGAGATTTCCAGGAATTCGTTACTTTTAGAAGCAAGGCGCTAAACCTCAGCAGCATCAGCATATGCCCTCTCTAGCTCACCTGACATGACATCCAGGTCACTCTCCAACTGGTGCTTTTCTTTTTCCTGGAGAACACACTTACTAATTGCTGAGGATAGACAGCTCTGTAGTACAGCCTTGGCTTCTTGCGCTTTATCTAAACGTCCATGAAGACAATCAATCTCTTTTCGTGCAGATTGAAGTGTCTGAGTTAGGGCATCTTTTCCTGGATTAAATACATTGTTCATTTCTTCCACTATTCTTGGGATAAGTCTGTGAGTTGCCTTAAGCTGCAGCATCTCTCTTTCATCAAATGCAGACTCTGGGGTTAAAGATTCAGCCTTAATTTCAACTTCCACAGTAATACCTCCCTTCTTTTTCTTCTTCTTCCTTGCTTTGAGAAGTTCTGAAGAATCAGTGGTGCTGTGTTCCCATTTACTGCTCAAGACTGTTTTTTGAGTGGGAGCCATAATTTCAGACATGGGGAAACCACACTTCCCAAGAAACGAGTAAGAGGAAATGTGTCTTTAAAGCAGAAGCATAAGACTGAACAATAGAAATATTAGACACAGAGAGACAAGATAGGAGAGCTGACCCTTTTGAGAACTTAGCATCAGTCACGGAGATATCATATATGCAAGGGAAAAAAACATAAATAGAGAAACCTGCAGTTAAATCTCAAACTTTTGATATCAGGCATAGGGATATCACAGGTTGCAGAGAAACAAACTTTAGGGGAACTTGCAGGTAAACCTGAAACCTTAGAACCATCATAGGAAGAACTACAGATTGCAGGAAAAATCACAGCATGCAGTAACAAAATAATGGAAACACTCCTGTCTTTTGAAATGGGAACCCTGTGAACAGCAGTGGTCCAACCAGGGATGCAGAGACAAGCCTTGTCCAGGAATGAAAAGTCAGAGTCTAAAAAGGTGCCAACAGGTACTGCAAGGGTTAACCCAGGCACTGCACAAAAGAAAAAACCTCAAAGAAAGGTGCACTAGTATCTGCCGCAACAGTTCTAGTCTCAGAAAAAAATGTTGTTTTTTTTTGATGAACGCAATAATTCTTGCAGAACACTTAGCAGCAAAAAAAAACCTTCAGGATCCCAACTGGGATTTAAAAAAAAAAAAAAAAAAGTACTTATCTTCCTCCAAGCAGATGGGGTCTGCTGCAGCAGGCAGGAAAGGGTGCAGGCAGAAGAAGAATCTGTTCCAGCGAGGTCCAGAAGTGGCCTCTGTTTTCTGTCATGGGAGACTCCTGTGGCGGGTAGGATCTTGGTGGCGGAGCAGCAGGAGCGTAGTAGGGGTCACAATCAGAGGTCTGAGGCAGGTGGCAGATAGCGAAGTCAGGCAACAAGCAGGTGTCCGAGGCAGGTGGCAGATAGCGAAGTCGGGCAACAAGCAGAGGTCGGCAACGAGGAGACTGGAACAGGACAGGGGAGCAGGGACAGGTCTGGGAGCAGGGACTGAGAACGGGAACAAACAGGGACAAGCCAGATTACCAGCAAGGGCCTTTACTGCGAACAGACTCAAATACAGGTCAGGAACAGATCAGGATCAGAGGTATGTGCATAGGAGTCTGACTTGAAACAGAGGCAAGGGAGGATCAGGAAAGGGAGGTTTATATATGCAGGCTGAGATTGAGCACAGGTGCAGAGGTGTCAGGTATCAGAGTCTGGAATGTTCCTTAGTTTAGCAGCAGCAATCCCGGTGGACAAGTATAGGTACTGCAGGCTAGAACAAGACATTGAGAGTGGCAGCAGTCCCGGTGGCCAAGCATGGGTACAGCAGGCTAGAGAATATGACAATAATATGGACGGATTTTTAAGAATCCGATCCACGGAATCCACAATCTGTTGCCGTATTGTTAAAAATCCACACACGCATTTCGCAATCCGTTGTTAAAAATCCGACCACGGATTATTAATCCACAATGTGGAATGTCAGCGATAGAAAAAGAAGGCAGATCCCCCTTTTTAGACTAAAAGGAACTGGCCGATCCCGGCGGAGCCAAATCCGCAAAATAAACTATCCATCTCTTGTTATGGAATGATTTATGGAAAAGTACAGATTACAGTAGTTAGGGATTTTTAATCAGCTAATCTGAAAGATGTTCAGTAGAAGCATATATTTTTTTTAGGCTTGAGATCTTTTCTTCATACAGTGTGCCATCAACACAAGATTAAATACTTACTGACATGTCAAAATATTAATCCTTCTTTTAAAAGTGCATCAGGATTTATATCTAATTAACAATGCATTGGTATGTCTGTCTGAGCTGAATCTTTCTATCCAATTTAACCCCATTTGAAACATAATTTATAACTAATTAACAACTCCTTGGTAAGTTTGCCTGAACTGAATAGGTAAACCCCTCCCTTAATTATTAGCCAGTGAATCTGTTTAGAGTATTTAAATCAGTGTACCTTGGCTGTGCCATTGTTACACCGGAGTAGCCCGCAGACCAGACCTGTCCCTAGAACTGAGTTGGCAGGTATGAATACACACACCGACAGAGCGAGGGACGTGTCCTGGTTGTGGTATTAGATGGTGCCCGGCCAGATGGGGAGTATTGCGTGAATACTTGCCGGTACCGGTTTTTCCAGAAGAATGGTCGTTGCCGTTCCCGAGATCAGGGGTAGGAGAAGTATGGAAGGATGGAGGTGAGAGCCGTGGTCGAAGAGATCCAGAAGGTACGTAAACAGGAACAATTCGAAGTCGAGAGCCAAAAGGGGGAAGTCTGCCGAGCCGCGTCAAAACCGAGAGAATCAAAGAACAAGTACTGTGAATCACCCATACAGAATTCCCGTCCTCTATGATGAGCGAGGAAGCACAGAACAGAGAGGGTATATAAAGCTGGAACAGCCAACCAGGAGAGGGGGCATGTCTGGAGGAGTCCAAGGAGCTTCAGCACATTGGCTGCTGTTCCTAAGGCCGAGGTGACACTCAGCAAGGGCCAGATTGTAACCGTGCGGTATTTGGGGGTGGAGCCTGAGCAAAAATAAGTTCTGGGGCTGTTCTGTGTGCGCTGCAACTACCTCCCCCTCCACCCTTGCTACCCATTGATTGGCACAGCATTAAAGCATGCCCATATAATATGGCAAACTTTGCCACTGTAGCAATAACTGGGCAAGCTAAAAAAAAACATGCACAAAATAAAGCACATTTCATTAAAAAAAAAACTTACAATAAACCAATTGATTGGTCCAGTGTTAAACCATGTCTGTAACAGGGACTTATACCTGTTTAAATAAAAGCCTCTACTGGTCAGAGAAATCTGTTTGTGTTTATATATTCCCCTCTAGAGCCTTAGATAAATACAGTGACAAGCAATGCCTTTTTGGGCCAATGCTTATTTTTATTTCATTGATATGTATTTTTGTTGATTGGTTTGTTTAATTATTGTGTTTTTTGTTGATTTTTTTTTAATTCTTGTTTTTTTTTTGGTGTTTGGTTTGTTTAATTCTGTATTTTGTTTTTGGTGCTTGTTTGTTTTAATTCTTGTGTTTTGTGGGTGTTTGCTTTTTTAAAAAAAAATTTGGTGTCTCCATTTTTATTGTTGTTTATTTTTGGTGTTTGGTTTATATAATTTTTGTGTTTCTTTTGGTGATTTGTTTGATTTAATTTAGTATTTTTGTTAGTTGTTTATTTTTTTGGTTGCCTATTGTTTGTCATAGTGGCAAATCATTCCCATTTTATATGGGCATGATATACCACTGTGCCAACCAATCGGTAGAGGGTGGGGGTTGTTGCCTTGTTGTTAATATATTCACATTGATTCAGTATGTGAACTCTACCACCAAGAGTGTCTAGTGTTTTTTTTCTTTCTGTTTTCTACATCTCTAGCCATGTGAGGCCAATAGAATCTATCCCACACTTGCCCAAGTGTCTGAATATCTCTCTATCCCCAATAATTAGCTATTAACATTTTTTTAAATAAAATATGTTTGAGGACATCTAATTAGTAATATAATTTAAATTTCTCCTTAACATTAATTAAAGTGGGATAGTGGTGACCATTGGCCGTACCATTAGACCACTAAGGGTATGTATACTGGAGCATATGGGTAACATCAGGAGGAAATTGATGATGCACAATGTGTTTAAACATTTCTCTCTGAAACATAAAAGTGATCCAAAAGGCCTTACTTAGAGAAATAGAACAATTTCCAGTCAATTGCATGGAGGAGACATCCTATTGAAACTCGCACAAAAGGAAATGTTTTGGATATACAGTATAGGAAGCAAGTCACAAAGCAGTGATTTTAAGTACGATAAATGCCTTTATAGCGCAATTCTGCAGTGATAACATTGCAGTATCACATTATAAAGGCTTTAAATCAGTGATAAAAAAAATTGTATGATCTGCCAAAAAATGGAATATCCGCTGTTTTTGCCAGTCTGCGCGATTCACAAAGCAGTGATAACTGAATCAACTAGTAAAAGCTCACCATTCCTTTTCACCAGCTAAAGGCTGATACAAAAGAGATTGAGCCATGAATAAAAGCATTATTTTGATTTTTTTCAAACCAGTAATACAAGAGGCCGGCAGGGGTCCTGGGGTTGTCCCTGCGGGTGTCTGGGGGTCCTCAGGTGGTCCCCACGGGTGTCCATGGGCCCCACAGGGGTTCCTGGGTGGTGTCCGGCGGTGTCTGGGGGTCTTCAGGTGGTCCGTGCAGGTGTATGGGGGCCCACAGGGGTCCCAGAGTGTTCCCTGTGGGTGTCCTGTGGAACTCGCGGTACCAATCCTGTGGCCCCCCAAAAATATTGACCAATACTTTGAAATAAATACACCCCCCTCCCCCTTTCTTTTATTTATTGATGGTTTTATTTTGTTGTTTTAATAGTTAATTCTGGTGTTTAGTTAGTATTTGCTTAATTGATTGGTGTTCATTTTGTTGTATTTACTTGTTTATTGTTGTTTATTGGTGATTGTTTTGAGTGCCTTTGATATTGTTGGTGGTTGTTTAATTTGTAGGTTGACCATTGACTGAAAGTACATATTGCAATGTTTATTGGGGCAATGGCCCCCAACAAACCTGCTATTGCGCCTTAACCCCTGCATTGCCTTAGCGGCTATCACACTATAGAATTTATAGCACTGGAAAAAAACAGGTCACACAATAGTGCATTATTTTTCTCGCACTTTAAAAAATGGCCTTCACTTCTTAGTGATCCCGCTTTTGGCTTCATTTTTTTAAAGCGTGATAAATAAAATGCATAGTCTCACGCAAAAGCAATGATTTTATCACTGCTTTGTGAATCACCCCATAGAAACAAAACTCTGTCTCCTCATGGCTTGAATGTGGATATTGTACTTAAATGACTTGCCTAGGCGCCACAGTTCCCTATTAAATACACAGTGTTGTGATAAAATTCAAACAATAAAATACAATAAAATAAATGGTGTTACCCAACAGGATACTTCTCAAACCTTCCAGGGAAATATGCTTTGATTTCCCACAGGTACAGTCGTGGTTGGTTGTGGAAAGTGAGCGACCCCGTCAGGAATATAACATGTAAATAAAAAACATATAAAGCAATAATTGTGCAGTATTGTGATTATTCTTTGGCTTGTTTAAGAATCTTGGCTCTTGGGGAGAACCTACTTACAGCAACAGTGAAGAAAATTCGCATTTGTCTGACTCTGTCAGATAGTAGAGAAATGATGAGGTTTCTTTAAGGTGTACTTATATCCCCACTTGGTCTTGACACATGTGGATTGGCTCAGAGATGGTGAGACTCAAATTCCCATATGGTATATGTGGACAAAGAGCAGAAAAACAGACCGATGGTGTAGGTTGTAGAACAGGATTTATAAATAGCAAGGTTAAAGGACATGTACTCACACTCTGTACATATATGTAATGCACATAAAGGTATCTTTAGCGCTAGATGCGCCCGCTGTTGCGTCTCCCCATCCTCCTCTATCCCCAGTCTTGCCGCCGGCAATGGCGTCTGACGTCACTTCCCTCTAAGCGTCTGTTCGCATCCAAAGGAGGTAGGCTGTGACGCGCTGGGAGAGGAACCGCGGGTGTATTCAAATGGCTGGAGTCTGGAGTCTTCTCTTCAAAGCAGCTGTAGCTTGATGAGTTGGCTCTACGCGTTTCGCTGTGGCATACAGCTTCGTCATGAGCGTCATGACGTGTTGTGTGGGCGTCACATATTTATATAGTTGGAGTCTAATTAGCTATTCATTGTCAGTCTTATTAAGCTCATTACTATTTGATTTAACCCACAGGGTTGCCTTTACATAGGCACAATCATCTCTGTGGTTCAAAACATGAAATCACTGTTGTATTAATACATTATAAATTACATATAAATAGGTGATATAATCTTTAATAATTTTAGGACCAAAGAAAAAAAGAAAAATACATATATACAATTAATACAATTAGAATCTATTTATTAATAAATAACTTCAAATTTTGCATATATTTCATTTAAAAAATGCTATGTAAAACATATTTAAAAACTCATAGAACAGGAGAGAGAAAAAAGAGAGACATGGAAAAACATGTGTTAGTATATCAAGTATTATCTCCAGAAAATCATACTTAAGAAGTTCCTACAGTAATATATACTGCATACCAATGGAGGTCGATTTAAATAAAAGCATCAATCAAGTGGGAAAAAAGGAATAGGTGCAAAACAGCGCTAGGGATACTGATGAATAAATGTTCAGGCAGCCAGGTGAATGACTGGTGGTACAACCAGTCAGATTAAAATGGATTTACCCTCTTTGGCGCCGGTTAACCCCTTTGTTTCATCAATCAAGTGGGAGCACTAGTTTATAGTTAATTAGCAAAAAGCAGGATAAGGTTTAGCAAAATTTTCAATAAAAACATTATAAAAATAATTACAAATATATTTAGGTAAACGAAAATATAGTGAGATATGAGATAAATTAATTCTGGAAAATGTATTAGTTAAGAATATAAATATATAATATAAAAATATATAATATAAGAACATATAAGTTAAAAAACTGTAAAAATTTGCACAGATAAAAGGGCATATTAAAAAAGACACTGTGTTATATATAGCTATTAATCATGTAAAAAGGGTAAAATTTCAAAATCCGAATTCAAGCCATGAGGAATTAATGTATCAAGCTTATGAATCCAGAACATTTCCCTTTTACTTAAATCCACCTCTCTGGAATGGCCCCTCCAGTGTTGTTTAACCTGTTCTATAGCCGTAAATTTTAGACTATCTGGATTTGATTGATGATACTTAGCGTAATGCTTGGAAACGCTGTGAGTTAAAATACCCCTTCTGATATTGCTTAGATGTTCGATGATGCGGGTACGAATGGGTCTTGATGTCTTCCCTACATATTGTAACCCGCAGGGGCTACGAATAGCTAATTAGACTCCAACTATATAAATATGTGACGCCCACACAACACGTCATGACGCTCATGACGAAGCTGTATGCCACAGCGAAACGCGTAGAGCCAACTCATCAAGCTGCAGCTGCTTTGAAGAGAAGACTCCAGACTCCAGCCGTTTGAATACACCCGCGGTTCCTCTCCCAGCGCGTCACAGCCTACCTCCTTTGGATGCGAACAGACGCTTAGAGGGAAGTGACGCCAGACGCCATTGCCGGCGGCAAGACTGGGGATAGAGGAAGACGGGGAGACATGACAGCGGGCGCATCTAGCGCTAAAGATACCTTTATGTGCATTACATATATGTACAGAGTGTGAGTACATGTCCTTTAACCTTGCTATTTATAAATCCTGTTCTACAACCTACACCATCGGTCTGTTTTTCTGCTCTTTGTCCACATATACCATATGGGAATTTGAGTCTCACCATCTCTGAGCCAATCCACATGTGTCAAGACCAAGTGGGGATATAAGTACACCTTAAAGAAACCTCATCATTTCTCTACTATCTGACAGAGTCAGACAAATGCGAATTTTCTTCACTGTTGCTGTAAGTAGGTTCTCCCCAAGAGCCAAGATTCTTAAACAAGCCAAAGAATAATCACAATACTGCACAATTATTGCTTTATATGTTTTTTATTTACATGTTATATTCCTGACGGGGTCGCTCACTTTCCACAACCAACCACGACTGTACCTGTGGGAAATCAAAGCATATTTCCCTGGAAGGTTTGAGAAGTATCCTGTTGGGTAACACCATTTATTTTATTGTATTTTATTGTTTGAATTTTATCACAACACTGTGTATTTAATAGGGAACTGTGGCGCCTAGGCAAGTCATTTAAGTACATTTTGTCAATCTGCTTCTGATTTGTGGGCTGCCTGTTTGTTTCCTAACTATATTATTACACTGCTATTTGATTAGTAATGGATATTACTTCACCAAATATTTTTACTAAACGACACTCAAGACAGACACAGTTTAATTACCAGGATGTAGATACGTCACATACACCGGTATCTTATGATTTATTAGAGGAAGAGTTTCACAAATTAGATAGGTTATTAGTTAAAGACACAAAAAAATGGCTTGATCTAAGCTTTCTAAATAAATACATCAAATGCAATAGAATACCAAGAGGTTTGAGACTTTCTAAGGATCCCTCCTCAAATTTGGAAGATGAAGAATTTGTAAAATTATGGTACAATATCATTGACAAATGCTCAGTGGATTTGATGCTGGCATTGGTCAACCAACATAAAAAGAATATTAAAAAAATAGATGAAGAAGTGACAATTATAGAGGAGAAATTAGCACATTTAAAAGACACTGCAGAATTCAAAATAAAGATAGAGAATTAAAGAAAAAAATAGATAAACTAGAAAATGATGTATATATTATTAAAACTAATAAATTTTTAAGAGATGAGGAAGACTATAAGAGAGGTGAACAAAGGGATTGGAAAAGAAAGAGAAATTCATATCAAACAGATAGAAAATTTGATAATAGGTATGGTAATACTATAGCAAGAATAGATAAACCATCTTATGGAAATCCTTCTTATAGGCGAGAGACAAACTATGTCTCTGGTCAAAATAAGCCATCTACTACACATAGTGAATTTAAAGAACAGAGATACAGAGACCCATATCCGGTAGAAGATACATCATGTAAACCCAATAAAAGTGGAATTGATAAAACGATATTTGAGGAAAGAGAAACACGCAGAGATGTTGAGCATCAAAGGGAAAGAGAAAAAGCAAGGGAGAGGGACTCTAGAATGGAGGAAGAGAGACGAAGAGAAAGGGAGAGACAGAAAGAACGGGAGAGACAGAGAGAAAGGGAACTTAGAATGAAAGAGGAAAGAGATAGAATTATTAGAGACAAAGAAAGAGATACTAGAAGATATAGAGAACAGCAAAGAGATAGAGATTTTGCCTATCATCAAGAGCAAAGAGAAATAGAACAGAGAGAAAAAGATCAAAAAGATAAGGAATATCAAAAAGAGAAAGAGGTAAAAAGGGAAAAGGAAATGAAAAGAGAAAGGGAAGAAAGGAAAAGAGAAAGAGATAGATATCATATGGACAGACAACAAAAAACAAGTAGATCAAGATCACCCATTGGAGCCACTGGATCAAACACTTTTTTAGATATGGACAAAACTCTAAGCGTTTGGGAGATACCCAATACATATACCCCTCCGAAAGAAAGGAGGGACCCAAAGCCATACCAAAAAAGAGACAACATCAGAGAGGGAAACGAGGAAAAAGAAGGAAAAGGGAAAGATTGAATAAGGAAGAAAATACAGACACAAAAAGTATCTTCAATTTAAGTAAATTAGAATTAACTGTACCACAACAAAAATTAATTTCAAAGGGACTCTCTTTTGCGCCAACCATAGGACCTAATAATTTTAGCCTATTTTTAGATGCTAACCGTTATCTTCATAAATTAACGGTTAAAAGATTTTTTCAAAGCAAAAATGTAGAGTCCAGACTACATATAGAGAAACCTAAAAGTGACTTAATGGAGAGTAAATTTAAACATACAGCATTAAAGCAGAAGTCTTTATTTTACCCAACATATTACAAAGGGAAACACCTGGAGGTATTTTATGATTTGATTGTAAAAGATTTTGAGATTCTTACTAAAAATACAAAATCTTCAATTAGAAACAACCTGACGCTAGAGGAAAGGAAAGCATTAGAAGAAATTACAAAAAATGAGAATATTGTCATTAAACAGGCCGACAAAGGCGGAGGGACAGTCATAATGAACAAAGAGGACTATTTGAAGGAAGTTTACCGCCTTTTAGGCGATGACACTACCTATGGCATTCTAAAGAAAAACCCTACCGAAGAATTTAATAGAGAACTCAATATCTTATTAGAAGGGGGTAGAAACATAGGTATCTTAACAGAATCTGAATACAAATTTCTATGCAATAAAACACCTCAAATTCCGATTTTTTACATCTTGCCTAAAATTCATAAGTGTCTTCAAAACCCGCCTGGTAGGCCAATAATTTCAGGCATTAATTCGCTCACGTCCAATCTGTCGGCCTATATTGATAGCTTCCTCCAGGGCTATGTTAAAGATATGCAATCATACTTAAAGGATACCTTTGATATTATTAAAACACTGGACAAATTTGTATGGAAGGAAAATTACCTATTAGCTACTATAGATGTTAGCTCACTATATACATCCATTGCACATCACTTAGGATTACAAGCTGTGGAGCACTTCCTTAAAAATGATCCAGAGCAAAATGAATCACAGATAAAGTTCCTTTTAGATAGCATCTCATTTATTTTACAGAAGAATTTCTTTTTGTTTAATAACACATTTTATGTTCAGAAATGTGGCACCGCCATGGGAACGAGGTTTGCCCCCAGCTACGCTAATCTCTTTATGGGATATTGGGAGGACCGCACCATCTGGTCTGAGGGCGAGCTGGGGGAGAACCTCATCCTATGGCGGCGCTACATTGATGACATTATTCTAATTTGGCAGGGAGACAAAGGAGGTTTAGAGCAATTTATTTTGGATCTCAATAAAAACAATTTTAATCTTAAATTTACATATACTATAAGTGAGACTTTTATTGAATATCTAGATTTGAATATATACATAGAGGGAGGCATTATAAAAACTAAGACACATTTTAAAAATGTTGACTGTAATAATTTTATTTTGAGATCTAGTTGCCATCACCATCATTGGATGGACGGAGTCCCCTATAGTCAATATAGAAGGCTACGTAGGAACTGTACTGAAGACAACATTTTTAATGACCAGTGCAAAATTTTGGAAACAAGATTTGTGGAGAAAAATTATAGCAAAGATATCTTAGATAAGGCATTGACAAAGGCTAAGAATTTAGATAGAAAGGAAACTTTACAGCCTCAAAAGAAGACAGAATCTCACAATTCAGTGAATCCTTATGATACAGCATTTCTGACAACTTTCAATAAAGAATCTAAAAATATAGAAAGGATCTTGCAGAAACACTGGCATGTTCTAAAATCGGATAATATATTAAGGGACATTTTACCAGATAACCCAAAAATAATCTTTAAGAAGGCACAGAACATAAAAAATATTATTGCACCTAGCGCTTTAAGAAGCACAAGAGAGACCAACCAAGGGTGGTTGAAAAACCTGACTGGATTTTATGGTTGTGCAACATGCAAGGCCTGTCAGCATAAACTGAAAGACAAAACTAGTTTTATATGCCATAGAAATAAAGAATCTTTTAAAATTAAGCAGTATATTAACTGTTCAACCGATTTTGTAATATATATCCTCCAGTGCCCCTGCGGGTTACAATATGTAGGGAAGACATCAAGACCCATTCGTACCCGCATCATCGAACATCTAAGCAATATCATAAGGGGTATTTTAACTCACAGCGTTTCCAAGCATTACGCAAAGTATCATCAATCAAATCCAGATAGTCTAAAATTTACGGCTATAGAACAGGTTAAACAACACTGGAGGGGCCGTTCCAGAGAGGTGGATTTAAGTAAAAGGGAAATGTTCTGGATTCATAAGCTTGATACATTAATTCCTCATGGCTTGAATTCAGATTTTGAAATTTTACCCTTTTTACATGATTAATAGCTATATATAACACAGTGTCTTTTTTAATATGCCCTTTTATCTGTGCAAATTTTTACAGTTTTTTAACTTAGATGTTCTTATATTATATATTTTTATATTATATATTTATATTCTTAACTAATACATTTTCCAGAATTAATATCTCATATCTCACTATATTTTCATTTACCTAAATATATTTGTAATTATTTTTATAATGTTTTTATTGAAAATTTTGCTAAACCTTATCCTGCTTTTTGCTAATTAACTATAAACTAGTGCTCCCACTTGATTGATGCTTTTATTTAAATCGACCTCCATTGGTATGCAGTATATATTACTCTAGGAACTTCTTAAGTATGTTTTTTTGGAGATAATACTTGATATACTAACACATGTTTTTCCATGTCTCTCTTTTTTCTCTCTCCTGTTCTATGAGTTTTTAAATATGTTTTACATAGCATTTTTTAAATGAAATATATGCAAAATTTGAAGTATTTTTCTTTTTTTCTTTTTTTCTTTGGTCCTAAAATTATTAAAGATTATATCACCTATTTATATGTAATTTATAATGTATTAATACAACAGTGATTTCATGTTTTGAACCACAGAGATGATTGTGCCTATGTAAAGGCAACCCTGTGGGTTAAATCAAATAGTAATGAGCTTAATAAGACTGACAATGAATAGCTAATTAGACTCCAACTATATAAATATGTGACGCCCACACAACACGTCATGACGCTCCTGACGAAGCTGTATGACACAGCGAAATGCGTAGAGCCAACTCATCAAGCTGCAGCTGCTTTGAAGAGAAGACTCCAGACTCCATCCGTTTGAATACACCCGCGGTTCCTCTCCCAGCGCGTCACAGCCTACCTCCTTTGGATGCGAACAGACGCTTAGAGAGAAGTGACGTCAGACGCCATTGCCGGCGGCAAGACTGGGGATAGAGGAGGACGGGGAGACGCGACAGCGGGCGCATCTAGCGCTAAAGATACCTTTATGTGCATTACATATATGTACAGAGTGTGAGTACATGTCCTTTAACCTAGCTATTTATAAATCCTGTTCTACAACCTACACCATCGGTCTGTTTTTCTGCTCTTTGTCCACATATACCATATGGGAATTTGAGTCTCACCATCTCTGAGCCAATCCACATGTGTCAAGACCAAGTGGGGATATAAGTACACCTTAAAGAAACCTCATCATTTCTCTACTATCTGACAGAGTCAGACAAATGCGAATTTTCTTCACTGTTGCTGTAAGTAGGTTCTCCCCAAGAGCCAAGATTCTTAAACAAGCCAAAGAATAATCACAATACTGCACAATTATTGCTTTATATGTTTTTTATTTACATGTTATATTCCTGACGGGGTCGCTCACTTTCCACAACCAACCACGACTTGAATGTGGATATTGACATACAGTAGGGGCATTCATCTCATTGTATTCCACACTCAAGATTCTTAGTAGTTGTTGATCCTATCTCACACTGCTTTGTACTATTTAGTTTTTTAAACTTGTTAATACTGTATCTATCTTCTCTGATCTTCCCAGATTCTACATCTGGTCATCAATCAACCTTTTTTATTGATACTTTTATATATTTTAATATATTTTTATACATGTATTAATTGTATGCCTTTATGTTTTGCTAAGCAACATTTTATCGTTAATATTGGTATTTGTACAGTAATAGGTTGAGCTTTTAACTATTTCACATTGTGTATATAGAGTACCTATATCTGACTTGAGAAAAATCAATTTAGGATAAAGGCAATACTACTGGTTTTATGATTTTGTGTCTAAATTATATAAAAATGGCCAATATTAATAGCCTATATAGTTAAATGGATCATCATTACAATTCCATCTACCACTAGAATTAATAGCGCTTTAAACACTAGGTGTGGACAATGAATCTAATGCTGTAAAATATGTTTATTTTAATAATATTGAATGCAAAAGCATCGTAATACTTTTTTTGCACCATGTTTTAACCAAACATACACATTGTATAAGCCACTCCAGTACCAGATCACCCACAATTGAAATTATTGATTTATTGATAAACATATTGGTGAAGGGAATAAAAAGCACGTCCGCGACACAATCCTACAGGAACCTGACGAAGCATTGTTGAATGAGAAACGCGTAGTTCCAAGCTGGGACATAGAGCTTTTTTGTCCGTCGATAGCCACCGTAGATTCCCAAAGTGCCCTGCATACAGTCTCGTTGAGCGGACGCAGGAGCGGGAATACACTGTACCAAGGCGCAGAGAGGAGTGTACTACTGTATATGTGAGTAACTCGATACTCTATTTTAAAAAAAAAAAATTGCATCATTTTACATTGTATCTGTGGCTAACTGTCATCAATTATGGGTACAGCATGAGGATGCTGGGCGGCAGCATATATATAAAATAGAGATTCAAAGAGTCAGATGCTGATGAAAGGAGGCACAGAAGTGTAGAAAAATCTAATTGATGATAATCATTCTCACACACAGCCATGTGTGTAAAGCATTGACATATATTTCCATCATTCACTCTCATCCCCCCTTCCCGCCCCCCTCACCTCAAGAGAGCTCTGATTCACTTTGAATAGAATATGTGTAATATTAAGTACTTTTTACCTCTATCCTTTCCTTTTTGCTTACCGCTATTTACCTTATACAGTAACCATGGGACCGCCTGAACCGTTGTACTAGTACCCTTTCAGCGGGGCTTTTCTGCATCAGATTTTGCCCACACTCCATGCCTGGCAATACCCAGAATAGTGGTCCATTACACGGGGAAGTATAAAAATCCTTCTCTGGTTGTGCGAACAACCCCTGGCTCATACGCTGGCTACACTCCCTCCTTATCTCTGCCTCCCACTCTGGAGTATATTTTCTATTCTCCCACCAGTAGTCTACCTGATGACCCCTCTCCAGGACAAAGTGTGTCCTGTCTAGGTGTGGCACGTAACCCCTGAACATCGAATTTCAACAATTATACATATCATTTCCCTCAGATGACACTGGCAGAACACACATATTATTGACAGTACATTTTGGAACCACAGGCATGACAAGTGATTTTGGCCAAGGGGATGGGACCTATATTTAGTGCTTAGGGTAGGGGTCTCTGGGCAGGTAGTGGGGATGGTAGGACTGGCAGTAGGGGGTTGGGCTTACACAGATTTGTCTGGGATCTGCTTGGCAACAGCCCTCTCCACTACCAGAGCAATAACAGTGTCCTGATTCTAAAAAACGGCTGTTAGTGAAATAGGATAGTTCTGATGGGGCCCTTTCAGTATCTACGCCAAGGTAGGGTGCACGGATGAAGGCATTCAGTTGTTAACATCCCCTAGCCGCTGCTGACATGGTATAGTCTTTGTCAAGCCCTGGGGACCACGGCCTCAGCACTATCCTCGGCCCATATATGGCCTTGTTCTCAAAGTGTCAGTCTTAGGATCCCTTGGATTGGATACATCGTCTGGAGTAACCCCCACCGGCAGCGCCCGAGGAGTTGTAGAAGCATTATCGGAAGAAGTACTAACCAGTACAGAAGAAGATTTCTCTGCGTTGATCCGCTGGGCTACCACACCCTCACAGACATTCTCACTCAGGAAGAGATTAGCCAGATGCTCTCCGGAGGCAGCCACATACCCTGCAGTGTGGGCTCGAGCCTCCCGTACCTCCTTACACCGCTACAGAAACCGGTTGGTCACCACATGGGAACCTTTCCAAAGCGGGTCGACGTCCTGAATCAGCACTCCCATATGGATGTCAGGTTCCTGGACAGATGAGGTGATCTCCACCTCAGGCGCGATGGAAGCACCATCCGGTACCTTGTGATGGACGCACCCTTGCCATCCTTCCGGCTGGAAGCTGGCCCCGCAGTGGCGATTGTTTCCCGCTTGGAGCTGTCACTGGTGAAGGGGTAAAGTGCCCCTGGCAATACTCGCCCAGGCAGTGAGTTGCAGCAACTAGAACACAGGCCTGCTCTTGCTTTGGTCTGGGGAACGGGGAGGACAGGAACCCTTGCACACCAGCCAGCGTAGAGGATGGTAAGTCCTCTTTGATTTCCTATCATTCTGCAGGGCTGGATAAGATGCTATCTCGGCCAAGAGTCCCTAGAGACCCCGCTCCAGAATCCATATTCATAACACAATAATCCCCGCATGAGCCATAGTCCATACAGGCCTGGTCGGGGTGAAACAGTTCATAAATTATGCCCATATAATCCTTCTTGGCTTCTACGAATGATGTCGAGGCAAAGTTGTAACTTGTGGACTAGGCCGTAGAGATTCCACAGCACCCCCCCGTATTTAAGGTGGTCAAGGGCTCAGGCCCCACCCACTTCGGCTGTAGTTATGGCACATCGCACTGCAAACAGTGAGAGCCAACTTCCAGTGCGTCCCCCGGCCAATCACAGATGGGGCAGATGAAATGCAGAAAGTTGTCCCCATCATCCTGCAGAAGCAGGAGACAACTGGGTAGCTCAAAGCGTTTGCAGTGTAGCATTGCCATGTTGTTGGATATGGCGATGGGGAGCAGTGCCGACATTGGACTGGGCTGGATAATCACTGCATGTGTCTACTGGTGGAGCTCACCATATCCAGCTACAACCCATGGGTGCACCATTGGCTCCTCAATACTTTTCTTTGGTGGAATCAGGAGTCCCATGCAAGTTGAGAGGCGCGTGGCTACAGGCTTTGGCGTCAAGCCCAGATATTTTGCAAATTGAGAGCTTGCATCTTGCAAACTCACTACGCGGTTCTCCTTATTTGGGCAGGAACAGCTCTCAGACCTCAGGATCCTCCACAGGGATCCTGAATTCTCCCTCTCAGTGCCTGTGATGAGTTCCATCTTGGGGGTGTTATTTTGCAAGTGGCCACACAGACTGGCATACTCCACAGGCACTATATATCCTCCCCAACTGCAGGCGGATAGTCCCATCTTGGGTGTGCTATATTTCAAGTCCTTCACACTGGCTAGGCATACTATCCTGCTTATCTAGGACACATATTTGAGCACACGCTGTAGTCCCATTTTGGGAGTACTGTCTTTCAAGCGGGCCCACCTTGGGCATACACTGCAACATGTACTCAGCTGACACTATTGTGTTCCGGCACATCTCAGCCCTGGATCAAGCAACAAATTAGAGTACACCACAGATAATTCCAAGTTGGGGGTGCTGTCTTTCAATTCATCTATACCGTTGGCCTATTATCCACATGCCCTTGGCTAATACTATGGTTTTAAAGCACATCTCAGCCTTTAAAAGTGAAGGGACATGACTCTGATATAGTGGTTTTCAGGCACCTCTCAGATTATGCAAATGGCGCTGATACAGTGAGTGCCCCCATTCACTTCTCAGTTAGGCAGTGGCGAGCTTGCACTCATGAGCTGGGTGCTTCCCTTCTAAAGAGCATCCCAGCTTGCAAGCAGTTGGGATACTTGCCGCGGATACAGCGACTGGTATCCACTTCTCCTTCTGCATTATTCCCTTCCTTTTTTTGGTGCTTTGATCTCAGCAGTGCCTCCAAATGTAATACCGCCCATCCCCCCACCCCCATGGGAGATTTGGTAGTTACAGGGGTGGGATACTGTATGGTGCATTCCTGTTGTTCATAGGAGGTGTGAGTCTCCGTCGGTGGTACTGGGGAATGGCAATAGATCAGGCTTTAGCTTGTGGTCCATAGGTGCAGCGCCTCCATCCTATGAGAATCCTGCCAGAGACAGGATGGGTCCCTATAGGCCCCTTCTTTCCCCCTTGAAAGACTCCAGGCCAAGACAGAGTATAATCAATGGTTATTTATTGTGTTAACTACTGCATGCCTCCATGCTCTCTCTTTATCCCTGGAGCAGACCCAATGATTTTAAGTCCCCAAGACCCCTCCTTAGCTTCCTTATCCCCTAATGGAGCAAGGGGAATCCGCTCCCACTCCACTGAGGGATGGAGGGGAAGAACCTGACACAATTTGGTGGCGTGCCAGCTTTTATACACAGGGGAGGGGCTTGTAACCCTGCCCCATAACAGTGCAGGTCCAAGTACTGACTGGAATCACACATCTACATGTGATCCAGTCAGTACCCTCCCCAGGCATGACACTCCAACTTGCCGGTAAGCCTGCACCCTGACATGGTAACATTGTAGCTCTCTAGGCTGCAACTGGAAGCTACAGTAGTCCTTATGCAGAAATTTAACCCAAATACTGCCTGTTTCTATCAGGACTTATAGTGTTCAGGCCAGTGGCAGGCTATAACGAGAGAGAGAGAGAGAGAGAGAGAGAGAGAGAGAGACCCATAGCGTAAAAAGGTACATTTATTGATGGGAATGGAAGGGAGGGGGAGGAAAATCACTCATAAAGGTTAGGTATAAAATAGGCAATTTGTGAATAAAATCACCGCCAGTCCGGTCACTCTGCGTATGGAATCCACAATTCGATTCTCCCTAACTGCTGTAGACGGGTGGTGGTTAATGCAGAGACCTGGAGGCACCTTCAAACATTCATAATGTTTGACCATGACCATGCAGCAAGCTTAAGCCTATAGGGAACCATGTTATAAATGGTTATTGAGGCAAAAAGTGACACTGTGTGCTCATTTGCATGTCATTTCCCAGAATCCCTTGCTGCAGTGGAAGTGCTGTATGCTGGGTGATAATGGGGAAAGGCGGGGTTGCAGACCTGCCTAAGACATGCAGATGAGCATACAGTTATATTAGCATATTTGCTTTCCTGTGGAGGGTTTTTGTCACTTTTTTTACTCACCATAACTTAACTCAGTATTATGGTTTAGCCTATCCCATAGCCTCTCTTGCATTCCCAGTAAAATCAACCCCACACTGATGAGACCCATCAAGGTCGAAACGGCTGTCTGTGGGTGGTTTTCTGGGTATGCACCTTAACCCTGGCTGTGCTCAAAGCTGTGACCATGCAGCAAGCTTAAGCCTATAGGGAACCATGTTAAAAATGGTTATTGAGGCAAAAAGTGACACTGTGTGCTCATTTGCATGTCATTTCCCAGAATCCCTTGCTGCAGTGGAAGTGCTGTATGTTGGGTGATAATGGGGAAAGGCGGGGTTGCAGACCTGCCTAAGACATGCAGATGAGCATACAGTTATATTAGCATATTTGCTTTCCTGTGGAGGGTTTTTGTCACTTTTTTTACTCACCATAACTTAACTCAGTATTATGATATATCTATATCTATATCTATATATATATCTATATATATATCTATATATATATATATATCTATATATATATATATCTATATATATATATATATCTATATATATATATATATATATATATATATATATAGATATATATATATATATATATATATATAATAGTTCTGAGGGGGGTTCACAATAACTTTTTTTAATATATACATTTCCAAGCAAATCATATTGAGAATTATCCTAACTGTTATGCCAGGATATCATTAAAGTGCTCTTAATTACAATTTAAATGTTTTAGGATAATTATATGTCTTTTATGTATTGAATAAAATAAGTGTTTCTCAAAATACTTTTTACCTGTTCTGATATACTGTTGAATACCAAAGTATTTAAAATGTTCTTCTGAATAGATAGCATAATTTCCCTTCTCATAATTTACTTCTGAAACAAAACGATTTGGTAACTATTATACTCATTATTTCTTCTTTGTGATTTGCAATTAAACTCATTCAATGCTTCAAGAGCAACATATTAGAATATTCATTTTATCATAAAAGAAATCGAGCAGGTGACTGATCATGTAATTTCTCAACTTATTTATCTAATCATTTAAAATTCAGCTTTTCAATTACTTAAATCACTGTACTAATATACCCATACCGTATTGCGTTAATGGTCAATTATATACATTAGTTTTTTCTTTAGCATTTTAAGGCTCAATGCAAGTGCTGAAAATATTTTAATGGAAAATAGGCCAAACTACTCTACCCATTGCTCTATAAGAGGAGAGGGTTAAAAGGTGCTGTATTTTAAATGTACAGGGATTTTTAGTAGTGAACAAAGGTCACCATGAGAGCCAACACTGATTTCAAACCAGGCTTACCAGCATTGCAGACAGTGTTTTTAGCACTTGGGTGATTATTAATTAAATTGTCATATTCCTGATCAGGGACTCCAATTGGAGTTTTGTTATGTTAGTGCCCTGATCAGAACTATCAAAGTTTTTTATATACCCCAGCAAGTTGTTCCCATGTCACCAGATAGTGACCTGGGAACAAAAAGAAGTACCCTCAGGGGGGATGAAGGAAAGATTCCCTTATTGAGTGCACAACTTCTGAAAATGTGACAATAATAGCTACAGTATAGACGACTCTATTTGCCCATTGGGTAGACACAAAAGATGGTGATAGCTATAATGGATTCATAAGACTATTACTGAATGGAGGGAAAGCAGTGATACCGCATGGCCTAATGAGGGATTTCAAATAAAACTTTTATTTATATACTCTTAAAATAAAAACAATAGACAATGATAATTGTCTATTGATTTATTTTAAGAGTATACCTATTAAAGTTGTATTTTAATTCACTCATTAGACAATGCAGTATCACTGCTTTCCCTCCATTCATTAATAGTCTTATGAATCCAAGCAATAATCCTGAACAGCCAGGCAGCCAGGTGGAGGAGAGCGCAGCTCAAAGAAACAGGAGCCAGGATAAGATGCCAATAAAAGAGCCAGGATAAGATGCCAATAAAACGTAGGATTTATTCTTGCAGGAGTGATCCTCTGACGTGTTTTGCGCTGATTACACTTTGATAAAGCACTTAAACAGCACGAAACGCGCAAGAGGATCACTCCTGCTCCTCTGCTTGTGTTGTGTATGATTTCCTTGCAAGAATAAATCCTAAGTTTTATTGGCATCTTATCCTGGTTCCGTTTCAGATCGCATTGGATTGGCGGTACATGCAGAAGCAAGACCTGCGACCGTCTGGAGTTGCATCTGGTTCCAGAGCTGGACCCTGTATGTGTGGAAGACTTTTCCTCTATGCCCTTTTGCTTTTGGCCTCTTGTAAGTAGGGTTTCAATTTTTACCCCCGTTGGAGCAAAGCACTGAAGTCACCTATCCTGTCTATTTTTCACAAAGTGTATTTTATTAAAACAGGTAGTTCTTTTGATTCAACAATAGGTGTTGTGTTGTTTTAAGTCAGTTCAAGCAGTTTGTTTTATGTGTTTGGTTTGTCTGTTAATTGTTTGTCCTATCAGCAGTGGAATTTTTTATAGGTGTGTATATATGCCAATTATTAATTTTAATATTCTAGTGTCTACAGTTATACACTATGATTGGTCTTTAATTTTTATTTCCCACATATATGAGACAACAATCAAGATAGCATAAAGGACCTCTATTTTCAACAGGACTGGACTTTTCCACTTTGGTCAGTGCACTATGCGGTAATACATTTAAAAAAAAAATTCTCTATTGATCCGGCTTCCAGTTCTCCAATGTTTGCTGTGCTTCATACTATTTGTTCTATCTCTAATGATTCTACCCCGATTGGATTGCTAAGAGATTTATTTTGTCATCAATGGGGTTTTGTTCATTACATAATTTGTCACCCAACATGACACTTACTAAACCACTATAAATGGTTATGATCTAGTTCCTGCATTATACTATCAAGCTGACTGCTTATACTTGGATTTCATTTACTAACCTGTTGCTGCAGGCTGCGTAGCACTACTGTAGTTTGAGACAGGCTGTCTATAATCTTTTGTCTTATGAATCCATCTTTTGTGTCCACCCTGTTGGCAATTGACTATGGTTGCTATTGTGACTTCTCAGGGGTTGTGCACTCAGTAAGGGAATCTTTCTTTCAACCCCGCTGTGGGTACTTCTTTTTGTTCCCAAACCTTCCTTTAGGTGTATCTACTGAGTAACAGTTATATTTATTGCTAATGCAGTGCAGGTGGGTTTCTTTATGTTTATCACATAGTGACATGGCCCCCCAAAACAGTGTGACAGATCATTTACAGTTTTAGCTCCTTCAATGTTCCCAAAAGCAAATATTTTCCGGGGGAAATAAACTGCAGTAATCCCCAGCTGAGGAATAAATAGCCATGGGAAGCACTTAGACAAACATTTAGCTTCTGAGGCTGCCCATCGCTGTCACCATCCTCTGAGCCATGAGAGTGGGGGTTTTCCCCCCGTCGGCTCCTTTGAAGGTTAGACAGACTACAGCTTTTTCTTTACATCCCTAAAGATAATCTTCACATGTGACCTTTAGACTCGTGCCTCACTGTTTAATAAATCCAATAACCTTACCGATTTATCATTTTAATTTGTTTCCTTGTATAAAAGAGCTGGATGAGAAGCAAGGAAGGTGGAAGTGGTTTCTGTTTTTGTCCAGCTAGCAAGAAGATTGTACTTGATTCAATTTCAATAGTAGTTCTCAAAATCTAATAGAAAAGCCCTGCTTAGAACTGCTATATTCCCAATACACCAAATATAGGTTCAAGCTTTTCAAATAGATTCAATAGGAAAAGCCCAAACCCATTTTGTGATCAGCTTGTGGCTTCCTCAGGAAGAATCATTGAACTACTGTATCTCCTTTTCCTGTTATTAATACCGGGCCTGGATGACAGGACACCCTTTTCCTTTCTAATCCCTTTTCCATACCAACATTTTACATTTTTCATAAATAATTTGGCATCATATCATATTGGAGCTTTCATGACTGAATTTACAACCAAAACAATAGTATTTTTTTTAAAATATTTATCCAATATAAATAATGGGAGCTGTCCTGAATTGAACTGCCAATATGTTTGAAGCTTCTGAAAATGATTTCATTTTTCCAATTATATTCAAACTATATATGTGACTTAAACAGGCTTTGTTTGCTTCAGTGGGTTTGAAAGGATGGGGAATTGTGTTATTGCTTCATGTAAGAATAAACATTAAGTCGTAATTTATAAAAGTCCAATGAATGATGAGAAGCATAAAAACAGTGCACTGTATAATGTTTTTTGTAAGACATTTCAGATTTATCAGAAAGTACTACTTTGTTGAATTGTCATATTTGTATAACTCACTTAAAGGGGCAGTCCTTTCTAAGGTATGACCAGAGTGGATTAAGGGCGGTGTCATGTTAAGTAGGTTAAATATATATGGTTAACAGAAAAAGAAAAACACAAAAGCGCACCAAGATTGAGATATACGGTGTATTATAAACAATTAAAATTAGTAATATACACTTACATGGATAAAAACTTTATTGATCCTGATCACGATCGTGACTTCTATGGTGAGGCAACAATGGGGATGAAGGGGGATGATTTCCGTCTCTCCAAACAAGTCCCGCGCGCTGGGACTGTGTCTCTGGCTATGTTGCGTTTTCAGCTCCACACGGTTGTCAGCGTGATGGCCTGCGTGACGCGCATGCGCGGCGGATAAGGCCCCCAATAGTAGTCCCGAAGATGCCTGCCCGTTTTCAGTCTTAGATCGTGATTTGTGGAAAAAAGCACTTGTGTGAAGACTGACTGTATGGGAAACAAGCCAGCAACACCCTTCGCTTTTTATCCATGTAAGTGTATATTACTAATTTTAATTGTTTATAATACACTGTATATCTCAATCTTGGTGCGCTTTTGTGTTTTTCTTTTTCTTGGAACTGGGTATCGCTGTTGGAGTTCTCTGCAGAGATCCACATTGGAGGTGGGGGAAGACACCTTCAACATCAAGAGCTGCAAAAGATTAGAGAGGAACTACTATTCCAATTTCTTAAAGAGCAAGAGCGCGGACTGGACACTCCTTCATATATGGTTAACAACATTTTGAAGTATTGTAATTTTCATGTTCAGAAAACATTAAATGTCTCTTTAATAACTTAATGTTTTGTTGTGTTTTTACATTCTAAGTACGGTATCATCATTACGTCATATGCCTGTTTGCAAACTACTGTATGTATATGTTAGTTGTTGTATAATAGGTACAAGATCAGATTAAAATGGACTTTGGTATCTTTACACAAAAAGCAAACAAGTGAAATTAACTGAATTTAACTTAGGACATATTATAATAATTTTTTTCCCCTTTAAATCTGAAGTACTTGTTTTCCCCTCCCAATCGCAGATAGGGGTCATTACAGGGTGTATGGTGCATATACCTGCTGGTAACGCAGTCATCCGCCGATGGTAGTGGGGACACAGGAATAGGGTTTTGGGGTTCATTCTCCACATATAGCTTTAGCAGTGCAGCGCCTCCATCTGCTTTAGGCTCTAGGAGCTGAAGGTGAACTCCCACGGTAGAACTTATTACTTCTCCCCCCAGTAAGGTCATGCACCAGGCAGGAGATATATTGCAAGAAGGAACGGTTTATTACTACACTCTGCAGTAACAGGAACAAGGCAGGATCTGCCCAATACAGTCTCTCAGGATTCACCGGATGATGGTCCCTGGACCGCCACTACAGGCCAAGGGCACCCACAGCCATCCAAGCTCTTCCCCACTTCCCTAGCGGATGTGGATGTAAGGTACACACTCACTCTCCCAAAGGGGAAGAGGAATAGAGTGGGCCCAATATGCAACCTCCCCAATGTGTAACCTGCCTTCCTCAATGGGGAAGGAACCAACTCTAACTTTAGGGCGCTCCTGCCCTTAAGTACAGCCAGAAGGCAGGCACCCCATTGTCCCAGCTACAACAGGATGTACCACCCCCTGCTGTCACTCAAGTGCAGTACCAAAGGTGAGGGGGAAAACCCCATACCAACTACTGGAAACCTGATAGTTCCAGGGTTTACTGCCAGCCCATTGGGTAGAATAGTAATCAGGGGTGACCCTGCTACATACTTTATATTATCTGTACAAAGCTGCACAAAAGACTCACTACCTCTCCATTGACAAAATAACTAATTCAAGTAAAGATCCTTTTGCACAGGACATGTTAACAATTTTAAAATAGTTGAACATTCTATGTTATTATTTGGTAGGATAACATTTTTTCTTCTATGAATTCGAAAAAACATCCCTGAAACTACAGTACACATAAACTATTACTACTATAGTATGTGTCCATTAAAACATGATTACTTTTTGTAAACTATAGAATTCTCTCTCTTCCATTTTTCCATTTTGCTACATTTTAATTAATTTTAATTAATTTACTGCAGTGAAAATAGAAATGTTCACAAAGTTATAAATTCATTTCAAGCAAGGTTTTGGCAGATCCATATATTTGAATGATTATTGTTTTTACATTAGGTTGATCACAAATATTGATAAATGCAGTGTCACAGATAGAATAATAGTATATTAAGACAAACATATGGTGCATATATTTTAGAAATTAAATACTATCATTCACATTTTTGCTGACTTTCTGTTTTCAAGAATTATAATGATTATTCCAGGATGTACAAGGAGCTAAAGGACACATTTCCCCATTTCTCAAATGCGGTTGCAAGCAGTTTTCATTTTACTTTATAATTGAATATATACTGTAGTTTATTTATTTCTCATTTCCTTAATTTCTCCTGCTCTCCCACAGCACCTGTAAACTTTAGGATGCTTTACATCTACAAATAAAATGATAAATGAATACAATTAACTTCAACACTACTTAAATCTTTCATATTTAAAAAGTTCCACATGAGAAGATAGCAAAATAAATAAATCTCCTGCACATTTTACTTCTATCTTTTTACAATAAATGTGCACCCTCTGGAGATTAAAAGTTTTTACTTTATTTTAAGTACATTTTCTTTGGAGCTTTAAATACAAAATGCAGTAACTTAAACATAGACATAGGGCCTCATGCAGCAAACACCGATAAAGCTTTTATCGGCATTTTCCCGCCAAAATTGGATTTGAGATTCAGTAAGCGCCGATAAGTGCTCAAAATCGGCAGTTTTTCTTGCTGAAATTTTTTTTATCGGCATGCGGCTGCCGATAACCCACTTATCGGCACTTATCGGCACTTTTTGAAACATGGTACAGTAGCCAATCAGAGCGTGCGAACTCCATCACAATTCTGATTGGCCGAAGTAAAGCCTCTGTCACATGGTCTACTTAAGCCAATCAGAGTTGGGATGGCGTTCCCACGCTCTGATTGGCTACCGTACCATGTGTCGCCGGCCATCTTTGTTTTGATGACGTCATCTTAAAGGCAATTGAAACTCAGCCATTCCGATTGGCTGGCGTCATTACCTTTAAATGACGTCATCATTTTTTTTTTTTTACAAATCACATTTTTTTCACGGCCCAATCAGAACCATGGGAAACATTTGACCAAAATGTGACGTCATAGGCCTATAAATGCCTATGTCGCCTAATTTTAAAGCCAGACGCAGCGGAGGGAACACCTCCCCTCCTAAGAAGAGAAGAAGGGCGTGGGAGAAGAAGATGGAAGAAGACGGAAGAAGACGGAGAAGACCCCAAAGAAGAAAAGAAGACCCCAAGACTGATGGGAAGGATTACAAATAGAAGAAAGAAGACACCATTATGGATTGTAAGGGTTTATTTTTTTATGGTTACCTGTGGATTGGTTCCAGTTCTTCCGGGTCACCTGGATTTCGGTGAGTGGGCATCTAATGGTAAGTAAACAAAAGAAAAGTGTATTATTTTTACTTTGACAGGTTTTTTTGATTTTTGATTCATGTCTTTTATTTCTTCAGTCCCATGTAATGCCCGTGAATGTATCTATGTACTTATGTATATACATACATTCACAGACACTGAATGGGTGTATTCTATGTGATTTTTGTATGTAAATGCATTGTTTTTTATGCTCTATTATTGCCCCTGTATGTTATGTATATCTATCTATATGGATAGACATACAGGGATAATACTTGATTGTTTTGCTAATGTTTATGTTCTTTTCATGTATGGCTAATGTATTTATCAGCTTTATTTTGACATTGGTGTGAATAATGTAATTTGTATTTAGTAACAGGTTATTTTTAATGGCTTCTTTCTGGTAGTTAGATTAGAATGATGGTGGATACTTTCAATTAAAATTCTATTGGCAATGATTTGGCTTTAGGAATTGAATAGGGAATTTTATAATCGATTTGTATTGTATTGTAATTGTTTTAGGAAATTGATTAATTTGATTGATGGTAATTGTATTGATGTTGCTTAGTTTATATTTGATTTTCATGATGGCATTGGTGGTTAGGGGACATTGTTCATAGTGTATTTTATTATTACATATATTTTGCATAGTGTTACATGATGCACAGCTTAATTGCATAATGTACACACTCAATGCAATTGTGTGATATTTCATATACATTTGTGTAGCTGCTGTTTTTTTGTTTTATATTTATAATTGCTGCTGGATTTATTTTAACATGCAATGTGGTGATTTTAAGATTAAGAATTCATGTTTTGATTTATGCATGTTTTATGTGTTTCATAATGGGCAAATAATCTATTATCCATATCTGGATAATAGTTATTTTGCACATTATTGTACTGTATGTGTTGGGGGGGGCGGGGATTGTATAGGTCCGGTTTATTTTTTTTACATACAGGGTTGGTTCCTTTTGGTTTGTGGGGGACCTCTGGAGACCACCTGCGGTATACTCGGGCTTCTCACGGGTACCAGGCTGGCGGGTCCACGAGGGACACCTGCGAGAAAGAACTGGTGGCCCCACATCTGTGGGGGCACCGCGGACCCGTAGGGCCCAACCGTGGGTCCCCAGATCCCCGTGGGAAGCACCTAAGCCCCCTCAGACACCTGTGGGTCTGACCCAGGGCCCACCAGACATCTGTTGGCCTACCGTGGAGACCCCATTGTGGCCCACGGTGACCTGCGGACACCACCTGGTGGACCATGGCGCCTGGCGGGAACCACCAACAGGCCTCCAGACCCTGTGTGAAACATGATGCTGGTAACCTGTAGGTCTGTGAGGTGACCCATCAGGCCCACTGAGGACTCCCGTGGGCTTGGGGTATGAACCCTGTATGTAAATGAATAAATCATGTATTTATGGGGGGGCACAGGGGGTGGGTTATGTATTTAATAAATAGAATGATGTTTATTGTGGGGCTGTGTATTGTTTTTATTGTGGGTACTGGGGGTGGGGGAAGGGGTATTGGCCCCAAGGGTATGTGGGTAGGCCTCCTGGCTGGGTAGTGGGTGAGGGTGGTTAGGCCTCACGAGTGGTGGGTGAGGGTGGGTTAAACCCTTAATGACTGTAGCGGTTAATAACCGCTATGGTGATTAAGGGGTTAGGGGACATTACATTGGATGTTTTTATTCTTGTGTATGCTTTGCAGCATCGGAGGAGGCATGGACAGGATGAAGATGAGGATGAAGACGGCCTTCATAGTTTGTGCCTGTAAAAGGTAAGTGTAATATATATTGACTGTATTTATTGTAATTTATATGTATTTAAAATGGGCTAATGCATTATTATCCATATGTGGATAATAGTTTTTTTTGCCTATTACAGTACTGTATGTGTTAGGGGGCGGGGGAGGGGGGGTGTTGTATATTGCTATGTTTATTGGGGGCAATTGTCCCCAATAAACATGCTAATGTGCCTTAACCCCTTCATTGCCTTAGCGGATAGCCGCTAAGGTAATGAAGCTGCATTAATGTAAATTTTAATAATAGTGTGCGGGAGCAGGGGGTCCCCTGAGCTGAACCGCATTGATTTCTGCCTCAGGGACCCCCTGCTTCCCGAGTTACAGGCCCCGGTTTGGGGCATCGGTGCCAATGTTGCCGCCATCTTTATAGAGCCCACGTCGTGTCTTGGACACTATAAAGATGGCGGCGACACAAAATATTATTAAAATGTACATTAATGCAGCTTCATTACCATAGCGGATAGCCGCTACGGTAATGAATTATTGTTTATTGTTATGTGTGTTTTAATACTAGTGTAGATGTGCAGGGGGTCTCCTGAGCTGAACCGCATTGATTTCAGCCTTGGGGACCCCCTACTTCAGGAGATACAGGCCCATTTATGGGGTGCTGGTATCCCCTGCAGAATTTAAATGTACCGGTCATGTGACATGTAACGGGGCCTATATCTCCTGAAGTAGGGTATCCTCGCACCTGAAACCAATGCGGTTCAGGTCCTGAGACCCCCTGCTCATATACATTATAATTAAAATGTATTTATTTAGTGTACGATCGCCTGTAACAGTCTTGCATGGAGATACAGAATCTCCATGCAAATGATACAAGCGGCTTTTTTTCTATCAGTTAGCGTACGTAAAGGTTAAGAACGCTATCAGGGAGAAAAAAAGCAACACGTACGCTGTGGGTGTTTTGAGCTATTTTGAGCAGGTACGTTAAAAAATGGGTTCAAGGCCTTAGTGAATCGCGTCCATGGCCTCACTTTTTAACGAACCTGCTTTTTTGGAACATCAGAACGCAAAGCCATTGAGCTTAGTGCATAACCCCCTATGGGTCTAATTTATATATTTCTATTTCTAAGTTAATATTTTTATTTAATTTTTACTGTTTTAAAGATTTATTTTTTATATAGACAAATACATTGCCTAAGCCTCATTACAATAATGTCAGTGATATAAATATATGTGACACGAAAATATCCTGCAACAGACCTAAAGTGAAATGTGCTATAGCCAGTTGAATTAAGTGTAAGTAATAAACACTACTGGCGGTGCTGGGGATAAAGATAATATGAATAGCAACACAGAGAAAAGAATCCCCAAAAATAGCACTCTAGCATACACGAAATGTATCAAAAATGTATTCATCACATAAAAACATAAAAGAATAAAAAGGAGCAGTGGTGTCCACAAAGCTGTAATAATGCTGAAACCTCTAAAGATAAGTAGATTGAAGAAAAAGTAAGCTGTAAGTACAAGTACCATAAATCATAAGGAGAGACAGTAACTGAACCTAGGATGTGGAAACAAAAAAATTGTTGGTAAATGGTGCTACACTGCAAGAACAGTGAATGTACTCATAAATATGAAAGTGTAGAGGCAAGAAAGTTTCTTGCCTCAAAACACTCAGACCGGCTGGTCAAAGGCTACCTACTCGTGGGTTCAGATGGAGTGAGCCGCAATCGCCTCACTGCGCTAGCTCCCGAGATGATAGGGGCATGGACCGCAAATTGCAGCAGGGAGGGGAAGAGACAGCTGAGGGCACCACTGCGTCCTGAAGGGACAGACAAGCCGGGGGCTTAGCGTGTAGACCAGTAACAGTTCTATTTGTAGTCGCATGTTCTGTAACGTATGGATTGATCAGGATAATGAATCAGCTGAAGATGGTAGTTGTAATAGGCTGGCCTCATAGCTCTTCCTTCACTGGAGGGATCAGCTCAGTAAGCAAAAGATTAACTGCCTAAATACAAAAGCGAGAATAAACAAGTAATACTAGAAACAAATAAAAGCACACAGTGATATTTGGGTGACAGATTAAAAATAACGGGAATAATAGGACAAGAAATGAAAAAAGGACAAATAAGATGCACAAAATATATACTATATACATATATAATAAAACTTATATATATATACATATATGTGAATAATGAAATGTGGCGGAAAAGAGAGGTGAGCCACTTAAATAAGATGATATACATATTCAAGGGCCATTGCAACATGTCACTGGATTGTCAAAGGAACATTGCATACCCATGTATTCATTCATACCAGAGGGTAGAAGGGTCCCTAATTTGACGATCCAGATCGCCACCCCTAATCCCCAGGGATACCTGATCGATGGCAAAGACTTTTAATAAATCAGTGTTTGAGTCATGTTAAAGTCTGAAGTGTCTGACTACTGTGGTTAGTTTGCGGCCATTCTTAAAGTCACGGTCACTGTTTTAATGTTACGGGTCACGATCACTGTTTTTAATGTTACGGACGTGTTCTAACACGCGGAATCTTAATTATCTAGTGGTCATTCCAATATATATCATTGGACATGAGCACTTTAGGTAATAAATTAACGCCTTGGACTTGCAATTTAATTTAGACCTAATTTCATATCTTGTGTGTCCCTTTCAGTCATGAAAGTCCACGCTAGCCTGCATATAATGACGAGCTGAACATGAGCAACATGGTGTAAAGCCTTTAATGTGTTCTCTTGTGAGAAAGGTAGAGGATCTGCCGTGGGTGTAGTGACTATTGACCAATCTGTCACCCAAATTGGGTGCCCTGCGACTAACCAGATTGACTCTCTCACCCAAAATTTGTTTCAAATCCAGATCAGTGGTGAGAATGTGCAAGTGTTTTTGAATGGCTTCTCTATACTTCCGCAAGTTGCGATCGTAGGTACCATTAAAGCGTATGGTCGTATCCACTGTTTTATGTTGTTTGTCCTCCACTGCGCCTGTCAGGAGTGAAATACGAGATCTCTATTTGGTTTTGGATCTTCCCTTACCAATGATGGATCTACTGTAACCCCACAGAGTTACTGTACTCACAGAGCCTGCATTCTAAATACTTTATCCTGTTCTCTCTAATCCTATTGGCTTCTTCCTGAACCTGGGACTATTTAGCTGGCTCTCCGTGTAAGGCCCATAATATAGAGTGTGTGGCTGTGCGTGCGTGCTAGGGCGAACGAGCGTGCACGTGCTCCACACTTTTTGTGTGTCTGCTGTGTGAGACACAGAGAGGTACGTGTGTGTGTGTGTTTATAATAAATAAATATGTTGGTAAGAATACATTATTTATTAACATTGTACACACACACACACACACACACACACACACACACACACACATATACACACACATACATACATACATACATACATGCATACATAAACACATACATATACATACATTTCAGCGGCAGTAGTGGCGCAAAATATTTATTTTCCCAACCTTCTCCCCTGTCGGCCGGCTCCACTCTCACTGCTGTGCGCGCGCGCGGACCTATTATAGGAAGGCTGACTAACCACAGCCAACTATAACTGCCGCGCGTGCGAACGGCGCAGCAAGTGCACCCTCTATAGAACAGCCCTTAGCCGGTTAAGCCATGATGAAGTCACGTGAGCATGACGAAATTGTTTGGGACGTAGGCTGCTGAAGTGACGTCACCATGTTGAGGAGTTGCGAGAGCTGATTGTGAATATCCAGCTGACTCTTAGGGCTGTTCTACAGAGGGTGCGCTCTCTGCGCCGTACGCTCGCGGCAGTTATAATAAGACCGCGCGCGCGCGCACGGCAGTGAGCGTTGATCCGGCCGACAGGGGAGAAGATTTGGAAAATAAAAATTTTGCACCACTATCGCTGCTGAAATGTGTGTGTGTGTGTGTGTGTATGTACAATGTTAATAAATAATTTATTTTTACCAACGTATTTATTATTTATTATAAACGCAATTATAACACGCAATCTCCACACACACATACACATACACAAACACACAGTACCTCACTGTGTCGCTCACAGCATACACACAAAAAGTGTGCGGCACATGCACGCGCGTTTGCACAGTCACGTGAGCATGCACGGCCACAAACACTATATTACGGGCCTTACACTCTACATGCTGCAGGACTAGGGGAACCGCTCTGTATGCCTACAATTGGACATCACAGGTTGTGCCATCACCAATGGTAGGAGCTACTGGTTGCTGCGACCGGGTTCCCAAGTATCCAGCTACAAAGTTTTGGACCCCCACTCCGGATGGTGAATGTCTCCACTATAGAGTATTAACTCTTACATGCCTGTTTATTTAAACCCTTTTTTAAGTGCAGGTCCTAAAGTCTGGGCTTCTCCTTTTTAATAAATCCCCTTTTTACACACATATTTATGCTATGGAGCTTGCACTTCTTTTTGTTTTTATATATATATATATATATATATATACATACGATAATGGTGAAAACCAGGGTTGCAGGCCTGTCTAAGGAGAGAGAGAGAGAGAGAGAGAGAGAGAGAGAGAGAGAGAGAGAGAGAGAGAGAGAGAGAGAGAGAGAGAGAGAGAGAATCTTCAAAATGACAAAAACAAAAGTGAATACTAATACTGTATGTGTAATATAAAAAGACACAACAAATACATGAACTTAACTATAGTGAACGAGAAGAGCATACCCCTACTATGGGGCAGATTGTTTTATTAATGCAGATAGAAAAATAAAACTTGAGAATGATTCCCACTCACACTCTTATGTGCTGCACGCAGCACTAGGAATAAGAATAAGCGTTTTGTGATAGGTTTTGTGTACTGCAGCTCCTGCATGTGTCATCACTCCCTCTCAGCCAGTGCATCTGGTCCCATGCACGTGTGCTTGTGCACGTGTCCTTGTACTTCTGGGTTTCGGCGCTGTTGTTTCTCAGTGCTGGAGGAGATGGTCCAGGAGGCTGTGGCAGTGTAACAATGCGGTCACCACAAACAAGGCGTGACCACGAGGCAGAGGTGGGGATTTGATAAACGCCAACCCACAGCCGCGAGGGCGCATCTAGAGTGTAGATAGGTTCAGGTAGCCGGGTCGGGGTAGGAGAGGTACAGATCGATGAAGGTACATTAGCCAAGGTCGGGATTGGAGAGGTGCGGATTGGTGTGGGTAAGCCGGGGTCAGGAGCATAGAGATACGGATCATCTTTGGTAAGCCGGGTCAGTAGCGGAGAAGTTCGGAATCCAAAGAACAAGCAAGGTCAGGAAACATGGAACAAGACAGGCAAGCCTCAGACAGGAGTCAGGACTGCAGTAAACACAGCGCACATAAACAAGGTTATGCTCAGTCAATGTGCCAAAGGGCAGGCTGAGCATATATATGAAGAATAGACCAATGAGGAGGAAGCATACTCGCTAGTATACATGGCTGTGATTGGCAGATGGAGACAAGACAGGTGAATCATATTACACAACATAATGGAGGAGACTCTGCGCACGTGCATGTTCCAGATAGGGTGGGTAGCGGGGGATGGGTGTTAACCCCTTAATTACTATAAAGGTTACAAACCGCTAAGGTGATTAAGGGGCCATTAGATTGTATTTTTGATTGTTATGTTGCTGCCAACGGAGGACAAGGACAGTGTTGAGGACGAGGACGAGGACGGCCTTCATCCTGGCAAGGGTAAGTGCAACTTTTATGTACTTTACGCTGGCTTGGTTATGTTTTATTTTAAATGGGGAAAATAACTATTATCCATATCTGGATAATATTAATTTTGCCCATTACTGTACTGTATTTGTTGGTGTTGGGGGGGAGGGGGGGTTGTATTAGTTTTAATGTATTTCACTGTATTTTATTTTTGAATGGGTAAAAGCGCTATTAGCCATATTTAGTTAATAGCACTTTTACCCATTCCTGTTGTTGGTACAGGGGGAGGGTGAAGGTGGTGGTTGCCCTGGGTGGGTGTTTAGACTTTGCGGGAGGGTAGCGCGAGGGGTTAACCCCTTAATTACCTTAGCAGTTAGAACTGCTAAGGTAATGAATGGATTAACTTCTACTGCCAATGTATATATATATATATAATGGTGACTTTAACCACAGCCCAAATCAATCAATTTGATTAAAATTCATACAAAGGTTTGTGATTCATAAATGGAACAAATCTATGATTGCAGAAATATATTCAAAAACTAATAAAACATAATATGAAGTACCCATTCAAGAAAAAGAAAAAAAAAGCTGGAAGAATTCTATTCAAGACAATGGAAGAATTAATTATTGGTTTATTAGAATAGATACCCCCTGCATGAGGGGTGGGTACTCAGCACTAAACACGTCATGGATGGGTATGTATAATTATGGCAACTTTAGAAGGAGAAAGATTTTCAAGCTCCTTCATGGTGTGAGGAGCCACGACACAGACCACGTTCTCCAACGCCTTCTTCAAAGGGTGAAAGGAATCATAGTGCACCAACAATGTCTGCAGAGCAAGTGACCCTATTTTTTTAGTCTATTCCTATAGAGGCAACAGCTCAACAAGCAGCTGTGTCTCCTAATCTGCAGCCACGAGAACACAGGCTTCATATTGGGAGTCAGGAAGTGTTTGTAGAAGGATGCACTTTGCACCGTGCGTTAAGTAGATACTCACAATATACTTGGAAGGCCAGAAGAGGTATAAATGCATATCATGAACCTTGATATTTCTGAAAGCTAAGCAGAAATCGAACTCTATTAGACCACTGGGCATTACTGGGCTAGTATTTGTAGAGAGGTGTGCTGAGCAAGTATAAGGGTTTAAAAGGCTTGATTTGTTGACAGCCCTGGACAGTATTATAATAGTTCATTTAGCACTATACTACCCTGAATGTATCAATATACCCCTTTTTTCAGAGTAACTGTGAACTTACAACAGGGTCCTCCAAACCCTTCCAGTTACTTTTGAAATACAATCACAGGAACCACTCTGGGATTTGTATCCAAGTTACAGTACACTAAATACTCCAATGCTCCTAGGTAAATTACTATACCTTTTCTATAGACTCACCTTACTGATACTGCTACCAATTCCAACATATTCTAAGCCCTCGACCACTGATTTTAGGACCAGATCCTAGTAACAGCGGTTATCTTCCAGTATATACCATTCTCCCCCACCCCTCTTTAATTTTAATAATTTCCATGTACAAATTATTTTATTTATATAACTGAATAAATGTTATGTTTTAACTATCTGATTAACTGATTAAATAAAAGGTTTTTTGTTTAACTGCTTCCTATTATACACCGATTTACGTGTGCACTCTAACAAGAGGTACAGTATCTCTGGAGACTCTCCCCAATTCTACAGTACTGTTGTCTTTGCCCTATTATTCTACGGATCCTCCTGTTCTCTTTGCCCATCCATCAATTTAGAATCCAAATGGTCACATTATTAATATTCCACTTTGACTATACCCGTCTATCCCAGTAACTTTGGGTTTTAAAGTTACTAAACACTTTATGATGAGGAGATATAAAGAAGATCTCTGTGAGGTTTGAAATCTCTGCTTTTATCTATAATAATGAATGTTAATATAAGGTTCTTAAGAGACATTGCAACAAGCAATTAATCTATGCTTCATCAGGCCATATGGCTACTAGAACCTTGCACTGTGACCATTCAGGAATTTAGCCAGTATCTTCTTTGATATCAGAGGGCTACTTTTAGAATCATTTATCCAAAATCTCATCATTACTTTTTGTTCCTTTGTTCTAGTTTTACAGGTATGTGTTACTAATTACCAAGTCTTAATAAGGCTACAAGAAAGGAATAAGCTTTTAAATCCTTTTTAAGGTTAAATTGCTTAAGCGAATCACACAATACCAGGCAGCAGATAATCCATGTCCCTGATTAATGCTTTTGTAATCAATTGCTGTCTGGTTGTGACTCTTTCCCATCACACTCCTTACAAAAATAGCAGACAGTATTAAAAAGGTTATGGCAAGAGGGGTTTGCAAAGGTCAAAAAGTAGATTGATCAAGCAGGCAGGAAAAGTGCCTTTTTCCATCTACACACCCTTGTTCACAAAATCCATATGGCAACATGCCACATGAATATCCTCCAAACATCAGGGGAGCGTAGAAAAAGTGCCATGAAATAAAGAAAATAATATAGTGCAATATTGCCAACAAATGTGTATATAAAGTGTAATAAAGGGCTATAAATTTCCTACTCATAATGGAGCAGGAAAAATAGGCAATGATCCAACCAGTGTCACAGCGGTTACTGGAAGTGGTGATGCAAAAGGTCGTGAATCTCAGAGAGTAGAAAAAAGAAGAACCATGGTGCAGATCAACTAAAATAATTATATTTAAATAGTACAGTACACTCATAAATGGAGTCTTACAATATATCAGAGATATGGAGGCAGGGTATTACAAGTTCTTATGCTGTATACCGAGCTTTCCCGATCTCCTTGCCAGATGACATGCCACATGAGTCATACTTATCCAAACCTTTCAAAATCTTAAGAATATATATTTTTGTTTTAAATTTCGCCATTGTTTTTGGTAATGAACATGGAAATTGAATTTTACATCTGGAGGGACATTAGAATGCTGCAGAAAAAACACACAGCACTGATGTTTATGTGGTAATAAAATATGACAATCCCACTGTACAAATTATTGACAAATTATGGAAAAGTTCTCAAAGATTATACATTTTCAGATGATGCAGGGCATACTGAGAGAAACTTTATCGATTTGCAGAAATTATTATATGAAGATTGTTAAATAATATATATATTTAAATTATTGCATGTTTGGAGGAGAAATTAGTAGCTCATACCCTTCAGATTTTTGTATGTTTTGTGTGTTGCCCACTTTTAACATACACTTCATGTTTATTTTATTACTATATTGGTGATTGGGGTTTAGGGAGACTACTGTGTGTGGTCTATGGTAACTAAGAGAATGGAGTGTTTTGAAGCAATGCTATACTACAGTACACCACCTCGTAGTGCATAACTTGTTTCTATAATTTTCTCTCACAATTTGCTTTGGATTTGAAGGGTGTCATAAATAAATAAATAAATATAAATTAAATATATATAAAATGTATGATTTATTTACCTGCGTGCTGTCCCTTGATGTCGTGTTGCAACCGGTATCGTATGGTCTGTTATTGCTTTATGGGATAAGCACCAAAACGTATTTACTTGCAAATGTATATATATATATATATATATATATATATATATATAATGAAGTCCCAATCGTGCAAAATCACTTTGGTTCATAAATAGCCAACAGAGTTTTTTTTTTTTTTTTTTCCACTTTTTAGGGTTTAGAATCTAATAAAAATATTTTAAGGAACGGAAATATTTGATATTGGCCCCTTGCAATAGGATAGCTTTTTCTATAGTTCTTAGCATAGAGTCTTGCAAATGGGAGATGATTTTATTTATTCAATTAAGTATGCACATACATATACTGTATCAGGATAGCACTATTTAGTGTGTTTTAATTCATTTGTATAAAATATGTATTTATTATACTGTTGTAAAAATGTAAGGAAAGCAAAATTTGCATCACCTAGATGTAACAGTTTATTTTAATATACAGGCATACCCCGCTTTAAGTACACTCACTTTAAGTACACTCGCGAGTAAGTACATATCGCCCAATAGGCAAACGGCAGCTCACGCATGCTCCTGTCAGCACGTCCTGAACAGCAATACCGGCTCCCTACCTGTACCGAAGCTGTGCGCAAGCGGGGAGACTATAGAGCCTGTTACAAATGTGTTATTTACATCTGCACGTAACGATTGCAGTACAGTACATGCATCCATAAGTGGGAAAAGGTAATGCTTCACTTTAAGTACATTTTCGCTTTACATACATGCTCCGGTCCCATTGTGTACGTTAATGCGGGGTATGCCTGTATGTGCATTTGCAGGGCTCGACAAATTGGGCAGAAACCCACTCGCCCCCCCCCCAAAAGTCAGTCCCCTACCCCCCAAACCATTACCTCACCTCCACCTCACAACACTTACATGCGGCTGGTCCGGCTACACGGTCTGATAGTGTGGTGCGGCCTTCTCTCTTCTCCCCTACAAATTCATCTTTTCCCCCTGCAGCTCCAATTAAAATGGTCGCGCGGCATCAAATGATGACGCGTTGCCATGGCAATGGGACGAGGTGACGTCATGACATCATATGGCATCGAGTAACATGGCTCTGTGTGATGTCACGACATCACGTAACATCCTGTGCCATGGCAACGTGGCTTAATGTGACGCCGCGCTGCCATTTTAACTGGAGCTGCAATGGGTAAAGATGAATTTGCAGAAGAAGAGGGAGAAAACCGGGGACGCCAGGGCCGCCGTCACAGGTAAGCAGTCAACAGCTGCCAAAATGCACACACCTGTGGTGACGTTTTGCAAAAAAGTAAGAGGGTGTTGAGCCACAGAATTGTATCTTCTATTCATTTTTGATTAAAACAAAATTCTACATTTTTATGTAACTCCCCCCCCCCCTTTTGGATTAATATGGCCTTAAAGAGTAATGCTACAAAGCATAGGGATCCTTTAGGCATCCGGAGTTAGTCAAGCCTCAGCACCTTCATAGTGGGCATAGATAGGAGGCAGCTACAGGTAGGAAAGGGCAGACAGACAGCAGATAGAGAGAAGAGTGATGATATTTTACATGAACTAATGGGTACTGTGTAAATGAGACTTTATCGATGTGATCAATAAATATGATGTTTGTATGAATAAGGTTCCTGGCGCCTATCATTGCATTGTACGAACATCCAGCCTGCACGAATCCAGCACCCTGACAAAGTAATCAACATTGAGCAATGTTCTTCTTTCTTGCTACGTATTACACTCTTCGTTTGCTCTGAGAGAATATTGAGAGTAATGCACATTTATTTTATGGACTATAAGTAAGAAACCTACTGTACACCTATTTACTGTTTAAACAATACTTATCACTCTGCAGTTGAAGATTGCTAAACTGCTGCATGTGTGCATACTGTACATTTGATATTAGTGATTATTGGAACACCTGACTTGACACAGTAGTTTTAAAACCTACATGATTATCAGGGATACTAAAGATAACAATATAAAGCAAGCATTGCTACTCTTTGCAGACAAGGAGATACAGTATATGATATTTATGACACACTACAAGTGGCGGTCTCTAAAGACTAGAGACCTAAAAGTTATGCTTACATTTGTGAGAGATATACAGCTCAAAAACGCAACATGACAATGACTACAGATCACAATAGAAAAGCTTAAGTGGCCTCTTTCTTAAAAGTAGACTCTATTGTTGCCTACCAATGTAGAACCAAGAAAGCATCATCTTATTTTTACCAAACGCCTTTCAAAGTGATAAACCAAAAAAGGGAACATGATAATAGCAGCTTGTGATGAACAGTTCACTACTACAAACTCCTTCCATTTAAACCTGCTCCTGGAATGTTTCCTAATCAATTTCCATATACTGTACTGTAACTTTACACTACTGAAGGACTGCATTAAAGGAGTATCTGCTCCTGAAATAAATCTCTTCACCCCAAAGTTGGAAGCATGGGATCTCCCAAGCTGAACTGCATTCATTTCAGCTCCGGGGACCCCCTTCTCCTAAGATACTTACTTAAGGTGGGTGCCGGTATCTCGCTGCAGGTTTAAAATGTCCCGGCAAGGGATGAAGTTATGGCTTCCTATTGGCACGCATGATCCAGATATTTAAAGATGCAATTTCGATAGCTCCACCAAACCCAGACTGAGCTGCTACTGACACCCCCTTCCAAGGTAAGTATCTCGGGAAGCAGGTGGCCCCCGGAACTGAAAGTAAAACAGTTCAGCTCAGGAGACCCCCTGCTTTAATCCAATTAAGAAAGAAAAAAAGTGTCACCATGTTCTGCTGCTTTAAATACATCTATTAAGTACTAGAGGTGCCAAATCCTCCTTCATGCTGCAGATACGAACAATATTCATTGATAAAATGTGCGATGGCATTATTAATGACTGTACTAATTTATCTGACCTTTATTAGAGGCACAAGTATTTTCTTGTTCGGTTTATAAATTTGTTTAGATTACTAGTAAAAGAGAGAGAAGAATGTAATGTTCTCAGGTATATGTACTGTATGTGTTCTTTATTTAAGGGGCACCTGTGCAATAGAGAGTAATTGAGAAGAGGACAAATTATGATGGGACAAAGGGATAAGAAATAGGAAATAAGTCGGTGACAGTCAGATTTGCAGTGATATAAAAAATAACTATTCAGGGTTTAATCTATTCTATTGTAATTATTGAAAATAAAGTATTTCTGAATGTTGAACACTATACTAAAGTAAATAATCATTAATCGTACCCTAGGGCATACAATACAGGTTTTATATATAATTATTTTTTACATGTTTAAAAAAGGGTTATACTGTATACATATAACAAGGTCTACTGCATTAGTGTACTACTGTAGCAAATAAAAGGCCTGTGTACTGTAGTTACAAAATATTAGAAACCAGAAAACTTGTGGCTGACTTGAGTGGCAGTTAATAACGGATAAGGGTGCTATAACTTGTATAACATAGCCTGCCGGCAGCTACAGTACTTCTTTTCCTTGGGCCTTTCCTCTGTCAGTGCTGTTAGTGCAGGCAGTGGAAAGGTTACTTCCTTCTTTAGGCCTGTGTGTGTTACAGCCTTGAATGATGTCATCAGTACAAGGGCGTGCCTTGCAACTTCTGAGTATGCAAATCTAAGGGGTGGATATTGGTTGGAACGCCCCCTGGTGTGTGTGGGCCAATTTGTATCCGGCTCTGGCTTGCTATGAGTCCGAGTTAGAGACACTCCCCAAAGATATATAAAATTGTGACATCCTCCCAAATTAAGTCAGTAGAGTTCTGGAAGAAGTTGAGTGAGCAGATAGAGAAACAAAGGTCTCTCCCACCCACCCATGAGGGGCTGGTAGGGAGGGGAAATATGCTGCTTAAGGCAGGGCTCTGAATTAGAGAGATAGAGAGAGAAATAAGCAGATGATGAGGAATATGTGAAACCTGCTATTCTCTGTCCTGGAGCTGACTGTCAATAAACAACAGAAAAAGAAAATGCTGTGTGTGTTCCTGTCTTTGTGAATGAAGAAGTGTCAGTGGGGGTCCATCCCCTGAATATCTACAGGGGATTCCTGCTGGCTGGAGGTGTTGCACCAAGAGAGATCAAGGTAACCTGTCCTTCCTGTCCTGTTTTCTCCCCACACCACCGCAGAGCGCTCAGCCCTCCTGTTACCTACAGGTCAAGAAACAGCACCAGAGGAGCTGAGAAGAGCATACCCCCCCAATCTGACTTAGGGGGGTACAAGGGCTACACTTGCATAACAGCTTGATAAATCCAAGCCTATGTATGCCATTTCATCCGAGCTAAATCACAAGTATAATAGACATAAATCATAAAAAAATAATGAATCAGTGATGTAGAGATAATATCTACAGCATACAATATAGATAAATATTGATCCAGTTTATGATTCAATTGATGTATTCCTCTTACACACAATGAAAGGTCACACATCATCCAGCTTTTAAGAAAAACAGTGTGTTAATGTAGTGAATAATTGCTTAGAATAACAAAAACATATTAAGAATATAAACTTTTCATGTGTAACTTTTAAAGATATGACATACATTTAATGTCTTTATAATTAAAAAACAGTTGTTCTTTATCCATTTTATAACCTCTATATCTTTCTCATTTTGAATGTTTTCACACTCCCTTTCTTTTTATCTTTGCTTTCTCCGGTCTCTTCTTCATAAAAGCATACTTTTTTTTCAAGAAAGTTAGCCTCTCTTCCGTGCAGTCACTTACTGTAGCTGTGTCTCTTGTGCCACTCAGGGAACAAAGACTGCCATTTTCTTAATCAATCTCTGAATTGATTTGTAATTCATATAATGGACAGGAAAAGGGTATAATCTCCTCCCTACCAATGAGCATTACAGTATTGCTCCATTGCAATGTTGACAGGGGCAATTAAATTGATGAAAATGGCCATGATACATAAAGCAGACAATGAACAATTGAATTTTGATTCTGGCACACATCCAGCCAGCAACATGCATTATTAGAAATTGGAAAAAACAGATAAACATACTTGAAATTGACTTTTTTTTATTAGTAGCCCAACTGCTCCTATTATTAGCACTTATATCATTAGTAAAATTGACATGCTTGTATATTGTTTATTTCAATGTAAAAAAATAATTATCACACACACCCACCACCAATACCATCAGTGTCCGCTTGAGAAAGAGCAGACACTGTTAAGCAACAGTAGCCAATGCCACATAATTTATCATTATTATCAACAAGAGTGCCTGGCCCTGATAGTGGCACATGTCGAAGAGGTAAGATAATATTATCAGTCTCAAAAACAGTAGGACACATTACTACTACACAGCATAAAACTGTTGAGGAGGGGGAGTATCATGATGAGATGATGATGAGAATGATGATAAACATTTTGGTGGTGGTGGTTGCGGACAAAGCTCGAGATAGCACAAGTAGGGGATGGAGCAGGACAGCTTCTTAAAGGCCATTTGGGACCGCAGTAATATCTAGCCCTATTGCATCAAGTTCAGCAGCACTCATTAGGTTTTTAAGTCAGGATAGGCAGATTTGTCCTGTTTCTTAATCTAGTCAAAAATCAAGAGGTTTGGAGGTTTTTGAACATTCAAGGTGAGGATGAGGGTTGAGTCACCTATTGTTTGTGCTCTTCAATTGTGAGGCTGAAGAAAGTGTCTTGTTGCTTCTATACTTATAGGGCACATTTCTGCATCATCATAAGTCTACATGGCAAAGAAGTGATTAAGGCACAATTAGTAGCACAGAAGTAGGGAGGAATGAGGTCTCCACTCCTTGTAGTCAATCACATGAGAGATTATCTGATGGACATCATAATCATGTACTCATGATTGATGTACTTGGTAGTAGTAGTGATGATGGTGAGGGTCCAGCACGAGCTGATACTAACAGTGGCAAGCATAGTCATGGAGGAAAGAGACCCTCTGGCATTACACAAACACATGGCCCAATTATGTCTACCCAAATAATACACCAACCTATGGTTCACTAAACCTTTTATAGGGTGCACATATATTATTGCTCACACAACAGTCTCCTTATATTAAATGGCAAATTGATTAAAAATGCTTTTAAATGACATGCTTCCCATTAGTTTTGTAAAGGGAGTTCCTAACATATACTGAAAATGCCCAGTAGGAATTACTTTTCTGCTTAGGCTGTACATGTACCAAGAGGTTATTGAAATAGTGGACTCTACAATTAATAATTCACACAGTAGGAAAGTGCACCTCTCAACAGATATGTGAACTAGAGTACATTCCACAGTGCGCTACAGGACTGGTACACCCCACAGTGTGTGCTTTACTCTCTATATTGATAAAGACGACAGTGTGTTAGAGGTGGTGACGGAGTTCTAATGTCAAGAATAGGGCAACTTAGATCTGTCAGGTTTGAATTGAATTGGTGCGGCCCCCATCTTGGAATTCATTTTTTGTGTTTTGAAGTGAGAAAAAAACTTCAACGTTATGTTTTATTTATTTTCTAACAACATTTAGATAGCGCTCTTATCTAGGGCTCTGTTCATTAGTTAATAAAAACTCATCAACCGGACCCTTTATATGAAATATTAAATGTATTATTTTGAAACTTGTAATATATTTCCAGACAATTTGCTTGAACCATTTCAGAGACATAACATTTTTAAAATGAAAAAATAAATAAATAAATGTATCTTATACACTGATCATGTGTTGATTAGGACAGGGGAGTGCAAACTTTTTTCCCTGAGCTCCCCTGCCGACAGTTCCCCTCTCTCCTGCCCCCCCCTCTTACCTCGGCTTCATTGTCATGACGTCACTTGCCATGGCAATGCGTCTAAGAAGCCGCCGGAGACATGGTAAGTGAGTTTTGAAGAGGCCTTCGCCCCTTCCCCGGCACTTTATTTAAGTGCCTTTGGGAAACGCGCAGGGCCTCTGTAATCCCCGCGCCCCCCGCAGTCAGTCTCGTGTCCCCTCTTGGGGGAACACACCCCAGTTTGCACACCGCTGAATTGAGACACTCTTTCGTGAAGCACTCTTTTTTTCACTACTTTACAAACTGTACAAACACAACCTGTAGTTTTACGTCAACATTTTGGAAACAGTGATAATTATTCACAGCAAAATAGGTTTTTGATCGGTTTTCCACTGTATACACGATGTCAGTGTAACTGTTCATACAGTAACATAATTGCCTTTGTGAGTATAAAGCAGGAATAAATATTTCATTTATTTATTTGTTTGTTTTTGAATTTCAGGATTGATGCAGGGGTTCTCAGAAGGTGAACTGTCTTAATTTCAGCTCCAGGAACCCCCTGCTTCCAGAGATACTTACCTCCAAAGTGGTGCCGGTATCTCTTTACAAAAACCGTGTGCCTAACTTAATGGTGGTGTTTCCGTGGACAAACAGGAAGCCGTGACATCATATGATGTGGCTTCCTATTGGCCCGCATGACAGGGACACTTAAACTCCACAGAGATGTCGGCATCACTACGGAGGTAAGTATCTCAGGAAGCATGGGGTCCCCAGAACTTAAATTAAAACAGGTCAACTCCGCAACTGGTTAATAACAAAATGAAAATTGTATTGCTGCAGTTTTTGTGTGTGTGTTTTTGTTTTTCAACTTTGACAGATTGTTGCAAATGAGATACATGTAAGTATTTTGCAGCTTGTGATATTATATTAACTGAATTTCTTTTCAAGTAGCAGTAATGTGGGAGATGAAGTGAAATTCAGTATTTACATTTTTGTTTGACTTCAAAACTTGATCATCATGACATAAAACAACAGGCATTTTTGGACAACTTTGTTGCGGGTGCCTCGACTGTCAGGCGATGAATCTGCTTAAATGGGCTCCATGTGTATGGATATTCCAGGCAAAAGGTTACACATTGTGTGCTCATTTGCATGTCATTTCCAAGTGCTTTAACGGACTGAAAGCTGCCATGCACAGAGAGACTGTTTTTCCCCAGAGAAGGAGGGGAGACAGAGATGCTCCCAGATAACGGAAGCTGGTTAAAGAAGCTGGTAGAGAGTGAGAGACACTGCTGAGAGAGCTGTGCTGAAGCAGTGATGTCTGGTTACAGAGGACCTACAGGAGTTTCTCTGAGCTCACGTGGGGCTGACTTCCCTAAAGAAGAAAAGGAGGAGAGATTGTGCTGAAACAGGTATGTCTTCTCCACAAGGACAATGATAAGCAAAACCCTTTCTATTGTATGCAAAGACTGTGTTGTTACTTTATTGCCTATGTCAGGGCATGTTTTGGCTTGGGCACCAGCTTAGCTGGCCAAGCAGTTAGTGAGGGCGAAAGATATGGTATAGTTAGCTTTCCCTAATGGAAATAGGATTTTATTTTATTATGAGGTTTTCTTAAAGGGACGGTGGGCCCGTTGTTTGATTTAATCCCTGTAAATAAACCCCTGCTTAGAAGACAGTGTTTCCAGCCTTAAATTGGGACAAAAGAGACTGCAACGTGGTGTGGGCATCACAATATATATATATATATATATATATATATATATATATATATATATATATATATATAGCCTGGCCTTCGGCAGCTATTGCTAATTCTGGGCCTTTCCTCTGTCAGTCCTGTTAGAACAGGCAATGGAAAGGTTAATTCCTTCAGTTGGCCTGTTTGTGAGTTTCAGCTCTGAAGTATTGTAGCAATATTCAGGGGCGGGCCTAAGCAACATTTGAATGTGTTAATCCAAAGGGTGGATATGGGTTGGAACACCCCCTAATGTGTGTGTGAGCCAATCGGTATCCAGCTTTGAGTTGTAATGATTCAAAGCTAGAAACACTCCCTGAGGATATTCAAATTGAGACACATTCCCAAATTCAGTTAGTGATCAGGAGTCTTCAGAGAGATCTGAGAGAGATAGCAAGCCAAGAAGAGTTCTCTCCCTCCTGCCCCACCTGGGTGAGGAGGGAGGGAAAGTTAAGCTGCCATGAGCAGAAATGCAGAGAGCAAGATCAGGCCTATGATGTTCTGCTGTATGCTGTGTATGCTGCTCTGAATAAAGAACCACAGAAAGAAGCTGCTGTGTGTGTATCACTGTTCCTGGTGTGAGGAGAATGGAGTGTCAGTGGGGGTCTCTCCTCTGGAGACCCCAGGGGATCCCTACTGGCTGGAGGCACTGCACCACCCAGAGAGAGCAAGGTACCCTGTCCCACACCACCTCCTGTCCCTGTCCCGGTTCTCCCCACAACACCGCGGAGCCCTCAGCCCTCCTGTTTACCAGCAGGTCACAGCACCCAGACCACTCAGAGTGACCAGAAGGAGTGTACCCCCCAATCTCATGTCGGGTGGGGTACCATAGAAGGGTAACAATTGGAGGCGCTGCTGAGAGATATGAGGACTGCTCCCCAGGACAGGACAGGTTTTTCAACGGGACAGGTTTTCAACGACAGAGGAGACCATGCAGCAGTTTCAAAGACTTTGTATGCAGCACAGAACAGCAGCCATAGACTCTGCCGTGAGGGAACCCCTCCTTGAAGCTCCCCCAGGGAGGGGGTTACCCTAAGGAAGAAGACCTTGCTGTGGGACTATTCCTGGTGGCTATGCACCAGGGAGCGTACGTCTTTACATGCACTTCAAGGGGACAGAGGCTGCTCTATGATTGCATAGGGACCTCTGTGCACCCATCTATATTACTAAGAAGAAAATAGGGGCCGGTTCCTGAGGCTTCACCAGGGAGCTGGCTGCCTATTAATGGCACTGCAGCAGGGGCGACTGACCTGAGGCGTCCCCAGGGAAGTGTGGCCACCCTCCTGTACCCACAGCGGAGAGTGAGGGGGACAGGGAACTCTGGGGATTACGCCTATGACCCCTGTGCACCCCATCTAAGAAGAAAAGGGAGGCAGGTCCCTGAGGCTTCACCAGGGAGCTGGCGGTCCCTTAATGGCACTGCAGTTGGGGCGACTAACCTGAGGCATCCCCAGGGAAGTGTGGCCACCCTTCTGCACCCCACGACGAAGAGAGAGGTAAGGGGGCAGGGACTACAAGAGAATGTCTGTAGGTCCCTGTGCACCCAGCAGTAAGAGTTACTGCCGTCCCTGTGCGAGGCGTTCCCTGATGCTACCCCAGGGTGCGTGATACTCAAAGATTACAGGGACAGAAATGTATTTGTGGCTCCTGAATGCAAACGGGGACCCCACTGTGCTGGACTATGTTCAATCTGGCGTTTCCTGCTCCTACAGGGATGTCATGTATTCTGTGCTCTCAAAATGGCGGCTCCAGCTCTTCTGGGGGCCGCATGGACTCTTTGTGCTCAAAATGGCGTTTCCCGCCTTACCAGGGAAGCCATGTGCTGTTCTGCAAGGATTTCTGCATTTTGCAAGCTTGTGCTGCTCTTCAGCTTGCAAGAAAGTGCAGGAACTGTTCAAACACCTCCCCCACTTTGCTTGTTCTGGATTGGACTATCCTATCTACCAGGGGGAGGAGCTAAGTGTGTTCCATGGAGCAACAGGAAGTGAGGGGCCAGATGCACTTCCACTTCAAACACGGGTGGTTGTGTCTGCCAGGCTGCCTTGCTTGCTCCACTATGAGAGAATGGGCCTGTCTGCTGAGAAGCCTGTTAGCAGCACAGAGGCTGATGACATCATTGAGGTCTCTACCATTACCTCCACCGTACCCGAGTATGCTGTGGAGCTGTCAGTTCCAGTAACTGTTGCTGGTGCCTTCCATCTGATCCACGCTGCCAGCGTGGGTACTGCACCATAGAGGTATCGGCCGATGCCTCCAACGTACCCGATGCTGCTGGGATACGCCCTGCTGCTACAGATGGCGGTGAGCTGCTTGTTCTGTCTACAGATCCCCGCTGGGATCAAGCCCAGAAAGCTGCGGAGCTGTATCTGTGGCGTCAGCAGGAGAAGTGCCGGCCGCCACCACCCCTGATGACTGCATCGATTCTACTGTCGCTACTCCGCCACCGTGAGCTAAGATGGCCGCCGAGTCGCCCGGCCGGGTGAGCTCCAGAGAGATCCAGGCCGCTCCGGTGAGTAATACCCTTCCCGTTGATCCTTTCCTCCTGACATGCAGGGAGTGGAAGAAGTCCCGGGAGGCCCTTCAGGCCCAGGCACTGGTTGAAGCCCGCTGCCATGAGAGCAGAGGGAGGGGCAAATTGAACTTGACCCAGGACTGTGCCATTGCTCCTCCCGGGGAGAGTTCCCTGAACGTGCCCCCTAGAGACTTTGGTGCTGGCCCCTTGTCACCGGAGGCCCCAGTCCCTGAGTCATCTGCCCCGCATTCCCCATCCAACACCAGTCCCAAGGTGCGACCCTTGACCCCCAGGCCCTCTTCACCTGGAAGCCCCGTGGCTCCCTATGGACAATATGATTTTATGTCTGTTATGCAATTGGAAGGGTCTGTGCATTGGGGGGATTGTTATGATGAGGGGATAAGTTCAATGCAATCTGAAAATGTTTTGTCTCCTGTCATAGAGGAGGCAGAAGGGACCCCTGTATGGGTAGGTCCTATATTCTGGGTGCTGCCGGGTACTGCTACTGACAGAAGCTTGGTGAAATTTAGTAGAGCAGCCCGAGTAATAGTTCATAGGTTCAAAAAGATGGGCTATGAGTTCCCATATCTACCTAATGATACTGGGAGAATGATCAGGAAGCCTGCTCATTACTATTAATGTGTTCTATTACTGCTGTAGTAGAAATTGTTCTGTTTAGTTAGTCACTGTATTGCCATGTATCTGTGTCCATGCAGTAGTGAGTATGTCAGTTCTGTCAAGCTGGAGTGCATAGGAGTTATTGCATTTCAGCTCATGTAATTTACAGGTGTTGCTCAGCAAGGTAAGGGTTATACCTGCTGCAGTCCAAGCCGGGACGGTTGGAGTTTTACCAGAGGGAGTATATAGCCTGGCCTTCGGCAGCTATTGCTAATTCTGGGCCTTTCCTCTGTCAGTCCTGTTAGAACAGGCAATGGAAAGGTTAATTCCTTCAGTTGGCCTGTTTGTGAGTTTCAGCTCTGAAGTATTGTAGCAATATTCAGGGGCGGGCCTAAGCAACATTTGAATGTGTTAATCCAAAGGGTGGATATGGGTTGGAACACCCCCTAATGTGTGTGTGAGCCAATCGGTATCCAGCTTTGAGTTGTAATGATTCAAAGCTAGAAACACTCCCTGAGGATATTCAAATTGAGACATATTCCCAAATTCAGTTAGTGATCAGGAGTCTTCAGAGAGATCTGAGAGAGATAGCAAGCCAAGAAGAGTCCTCTCCCTCCTGCCCCACCTGGGTGAGGAGGGAGGGGAAGTTAAGCTGCCATGAGCAGAAATGCAGAGAGCAAGATCAGGCCTATGATGTTCTGCTGTATGCTGTGTATGCTGCTCTGAATAAAGAACCACAGAAAGAAGCTGCTGTGTGTGTATCACTGTTCCTGGTGTGAGGAGAATGGAGTGTCAGTGGGGGTCTCTCCTCTGGAGACCCCAGGGGATCCCTACTGGCTGGAGGCACTGCACCACCCAGAGAGAGCAAGGTACCCTGTCCCACACCACCTCCTGTCCCTGTCCCGGTTCTCCCCACAACACCGCGGAGCCCTCAGCCCTCCTGTTTACCAGCAGGTCACAGCACCCAGACCACTCAGAGTGACCAGAAGGAGTGTACCCCCCAATCTCATGTCGGGTGGGGTACCATAGAAGGGTTACATATATATATATATTCAAAAAATAAATAGATGATACCGTTCTGTGGCTAACGAAATGCTTTTATTTGTGCGAGCTTTCGAGATACACTGATCTCTTCTTCCGGCGATGTTACAATGAATGAAGCAAAAGGTATACTTAAAAACAGTGTCTCTTGGAATGTTATTTGTGCTGTTCCTTCCCCCGGTGTGGATGTGTTTTATGGCTAGAGGTGTCAAAAGGTTACTGAAAGCAAGTGAAGAAAGAGTGTGTATGTATATCAGTGTGAATAAAAATGAATGGAGAGCCCACAGTATATACAGTGCTTTACACAAGGTGTGTGTGGAGTGGGAGTGGATATAAATGGTGTGGGTGGGTGTGGAAATGTGGGAGTTTGAAGCACAACTAAAAGTGTGTGTGGATACTAAGTGGTCCCTATTCGCCGGAAGAAGAGATCAGTGTATCTCAAAAGCTCGCACAAATAAAAGCATTTCGTTAGCCACAGAACGGTATCATCTATTTATTTTTTGATTATTGAAGCTCGGCTAACACGGTACTGATATCTCTATGTATATATATATATATATATATATATATATATATATATATGCAAATATAGCTGTATGCTCATCTGCATGTCTTAGGCAGGTATGCAACCCCGCCTTTCCCCATTATCACCCAGCATACAGCACTTCCACTGCAGCAAGGGATTCTGGGAATTGACATGCAAATGAGCACACAGTGTCACTTTTTGCCTCAATAACCATTTTTAACATGGTTCCCTATAGGCTTAAGCCTATACTCTTAAGCCTATAGACTTTTTTTACTCACCATAACTTAACTCAGTATATATATATATATATATATATATATATATATATATATATATATATTTATATATATATATATACTGAGTTAAGTTAAGTTATGGTGAGTAAAAAAAGTGACAAAAACGGCAAAAAAGGCGGGGTTGCAGACCTGCCTAAGACATGCAGATGAGCATACAGCTATATTTGTATATATATATATATATATATATATATATATATATATATATATATATATCAAATAAACAGATAGTCAAAACACCTTTCAGATCTTAAGATAAATCAAACAAACAGCAGTCAGGAATAAGTATAACCTCTGGTGGTGCTTAATGACCAAGATCCTATATAAACCACTCAAGTTGATGAAAGATGAGATGGATTTTATTAATGTAGCGCACTTTCCCCTACCCTATGGGAGATATGGCTACTACGGTGTGTGGTGCTTTTCCTGTGGCTCACAGAAGGCCTAAAACTCAGCCGCTGGGAGCCTGGGGTGTATCTGATTCTTAGGGTGACAGCACCTCCACCCGTAAGGGATCCCAACTTGGCGGGATGAACCCTTACAGGAACAATAATAATACACGCACACAAATATATATATATATACATACATATATATATATATATATACATATATATATATATATATATATATATATATATATATATATATATATATATATATGCTAACAACCTTTACTAAACACAATAATCGTGTTACCCTGCACCCCACAGTGATATAACCCCTAACATGATACCAACAGTGAATGTCCCCAGAGTACATTGGGTGCCAGGCACTGATTCCCTGATGTCCCTTTCCCAAGGTCAAGGCTCACCCAAAGTGTTGGAGATAGCGCTATCCGTGAGTGTTAGTGCACTTGGTTAGGTACCTGCCGGGGCTCCAGCACCCGGGTAATGCAGAATAACAAAGAGGATCCGTCTGATCCAATGTTGTTGTCCATGATGGCGTCTGCCTCCATGTGGGGTAAATTCCGGCGTGGATAATATCACCTTACCGTCTTTACCTCATAGCTGGTCTGGTCCCAGAACACAGGCCGCAGTCACTGTGTGGCGTCTCATCGGGCCTGTACCTGACTATATGCAGGGCCTGAACCTGACTATATGCAGCTACTGGGGAAATGTCCCTGACTATGGGCTTTCCCTATAGCAGCCACAAGCTACAGTGAGTCAGGCCTAACTGGGGCCTAAGGGGAAGGCTCTGGCCTGGTCCAGGGAAGCACTACTCCCTGGACACTACCTGCTCCTAGAGGTCTCTCTTCTGACTGACGTGGTCCTTGGCATGCCAAATGTATCAATAGTGGTGCAAGGGGAATGCTGAAGCCCTATTGAATGTGCTTGTTCACATGTCCGGCAGCCCAGTGCATGCTGGGTGTTGTAGTTCCCCTGCAGAGTACTTGCTGATCCGATCACCTCTCCTAGCTGCCGCTTGCACTGCTCGCACTGCAACACTCCCGCGCCTGCCAGATGCATCCGCCACCATAGCAGAGGCAAAGGTGCTTACTGCGGACAGGGAGAACCCTGGTTATATTAACAACACAGAAAAATCAAAATCATTTAAAATATAAGTAAAACAACGAGAAACGCTAATCTCCTAAATATTATTGCTGCAACCATATACACAAAAAAAATCACAAAAGAAAATACAAATAAGTAAACATATCAGAAATTGCGCAATGCTAATGAATATGTATAGCGTGATGCATGAGAGTCACACTGGTGCTAGAAAACATGTACAGTATTAAGTGTACATGAAGATAGAAACTAATAAATACTAGGGGAGGAAAATATTCCCCTAGAGTGTAACAAAGACAGTCCTGTCACAAGGTGCACCTACCTAACATGGTACATCATTTAACAAAGTATATGAAAATGTAACCATATAATAAATCAGGTGGGCAAGAGCAGAAAAAATATAACCCTAATAGAACAGGGTCCAAAACAGCAGACCCATAATAGGTAATGTTATAAAAGTAGTTAAATGTCCAAATGCAGTTTGTGCTTATAAGACCAATGCACTGGTAGAGAATTCATGATACTGTGCACAGGTAACATATCTGATTGATTAAGAAAAGTAGTGACTGCTGACCAATTTGTCTCTCAAATTAGGTGCTCTCCTACTTAATTTAACCGTTTCACCCAACACTGATCTGAGATCTTTATAAGCGAGTAAGGTACCCCAGTGTTGTTGTGTAATATCTCTTAAGCTGTTCCATTTACAGTTATATGTTCCGTTAAAGCGTATTATATTATCAGACACTTTTTTGGGGGGAGAAGGGACGCTCTTTCTAGCTGTAGCCAGGCCCCCTCCGGTCCCCTGGTGTAATGGTGTATTCCCCTTTCCTCCGCTGACATAGGGGGTGATGCGGGACGAGTGGGGCTGCTGCTGGGGTGAGCGCATCGCCAGAGGCTCCTGCGGCTGACTCTGGAGGTTGCCACCTTTGTTAGGTTGCAAGTGCGCGCACTCGGGGAGGTTCACACATGCGCAGAGAGAGTTGCGGCAGCCATGAGAGTCACGCACACACGCAGTAATGTACTGAGATATGCTGCAGGACACTGCCTGAAGGGAGTTTAAGATCTAGCAGAAAGGGTGCAGAAAGGGTGCAGAGGACACAATTAGCCCTCCATCTGATAGGGAGGTGAAGGAGGGGTCCACCAGGTCTGGTCTGAGGACAAAGCCTGCATCATTGCACTGTGATCAAGGGAGCTGTGGAAGAAATGCAATGTCTGCTGTGTAATACTCTCCAATGCAATAAAACCCCATAAAAGACCATGGAGTGTATTTAATGTCTGCCACTGAAAGAACAAAGGTGTCAGTATGGGCCATCCCTGCGATCACCCAGGATTCATACTGACTGGAGGCGCTGCACCACCGAAGAATTGAGGTAAACTTGTAAACCTGTCCTGTCTCCCCACAGAATGCAGAGTGCTCAGCCCTCCTGTTTGCCAACAGGTACACAGCCCAACATCTAAGCAGTAGCCAGAAAGGAGCATACCCCCCAATCTCACTTAGTGGGGGGGGGGGCGGTATGGTAAAATGTCTACATAGCCTTTGACTGTTCTTTTTGGCCTCATTGGATAAGCTTATTGCTATACCCCCTTGCCTTGAATCTTTAGGACATGCAACTGGAGGACACCCTTCAACTGAAGAGTATCATACATATTTTTTGCAGCTGATTTTATACCTGAACATTATTCAGTGCTATTATCTTCTGATATGTTACCTGTGCATTGTATCATGAATTCTCTACTAGTGCATTGGTCTTATAAGCGCAAACTGGATTTGGGCATTTAACTACTTTTATAAAATACTGTATCCTGTTATGGGTCTGCTGTTTGGCAATCTGACTTTGACCCTGAGCCATTAGGGTTATATTTTTCTACTCTTGCCCATCTGATCTATTATATGGTTACATTTTCATATACATTTTTCCATCATATACCATGTTACCACCTTGTGTCCGGCCGGTCTTTTTTACACTATAGGGGAATATTTATTTCCCCTAGTCTGTATTAGCTTCTATCTTCATGTTCTGTACACCTAATACATGTTTTCTAGCATGAGTGTGACACTTACATCATGCTATACTTGGTATACATATTCATTTGCATTGCGTAATTCCTGGTATTTATACTTATTTACATTTTCTTTTGTGATTTTTCGTACATTGTTTGCAGCAATAATACTTAGGAGATTAGGGGTTCTCGTTGTGTTTCTTATATTTTAAATGTTTTTTTTTCTGTGTTATTAATAAAATCCATCTTATCTTTCATCAACTTGAGTGCTTTATATAGGACCTGTTTTTTCTTTTTTGTGTTAATATTATTTTGGTCCTTTAGCACCACCAGAGGCTATACTTATTCCTGACTCCTAGTGGTTTGATCTATCTTAAGATCTGAAAAGGTGATTGTGGCTCTATCTGTTTGTTTGTTATACATTTTGACTGCTTTGTAGTCTTTCTTAGTACCTGCTCAATCCCTTTTTCTAATCTGTATAATTAAGATGGATTTTGATAGAAATGAGCAAAAGCATCTTGCCAATGCTGCAGCTATTTTTTCAATTAGTGATGAGACTGAGGAATTTAGTCAGCAGTTAAGCACACCCTCAGAGCAGGATCAGATTTGAACATTAAAAATATTAATGAGCAAAAGAGTGCGTATATGGTGGAACAAAACAGCTTTAAATAAATATTTAGAAAACAAAATGATCCCTAGGGGACTTCGCTTAAAAACTTTTCCAGCATTTATTTTTCTGATCCCAAATTGAAGGAACGTTGGGAAACTGCTCTTAACACCTGCTCATTTGAGTTGATTAACACTCTTATTACCAATGATGAGGCTAGGCTTGTAGAAACAACATCTCAAATTTAGACTTTACAGAAGGATATGGACATTATAGACAAGAATGCACTTAACCAAATGGAAATAGAACTTAATAAGTATGAGACAGAAATTTTAACAATGAAGAAGATAAAGTTGTCACGTAATTTATCAGATTATAGGCTTGATAAAGTTTACAGATGGCAACATGTTAAACAGAATATGAAGAATCAAAATAAAAAGAAAGATAGCTCCTCGGTATCATCTTCAGGAGCCACAACATCTGATATTGATTTTCAGATTGCGATGTTATGCCAAAAAATGGTACTAAAGATGACAGATCTTTTTTATTCAAGGAAGCAGCACACGGCACTTGGAGAGGAGGACACGAAGGGGAAGAAACAAGACTAAGGGAAAGAGACTACTATAGGTACAAGGGTAACAAATACCAACCAAAACAACGGAAATAAACCCTTTAACCATTGTGAACTTATCAGATATTATTCTGACCGCAATACAAACTAAGGTATTGCAGTGTGGCCTGTCCTTTGCGCCAACCCATAAGTGTGACAATTCAATTTTGAGCAGATAAAAGGTACAGCTCTTTTGTAGGAAACTCCTATTACATAAACACTATTTAAAATCAAGTGGAAATGGAAGGTAATGCTGCAAATGTTATGGCATTAACACCATTGTCATTACCCTCTTCTCAATCCTATTCTCAACAGGAGCAAGAAGACACTACTCCTAATGAGTTGAAGCCTGTCACTCATATTAAACCACGTGCAACATTCTGCCCCCCCCATCCATGTGTGCTCCCAAGTAGATGTATTTTCTAATATGGTGACAGATGCCATTTCTAAACTTCCAGATTCATTAGGACCAAATAACATCTCTAAGTCAGAATGGACCGCAATCAAGGAATTAAAAGCTATGACCTTAATGGAAATTAAGCCCTCTGATAAAGGGGGCAATATTGTGGTATGGCCAAAACTTTCTTATGAAAAGGAAGCATTTAAGCAGTTACGGGATGCTCACTGTTATAGAGAACTTCCTGGAGAACCAACAGTGAAGTTTAAGATCGAACTTGATTCTATTGTGCATGAGGAGCAATCTCAGGGTATTATTACCAAATGGCACCATGATGACTTTATTACAAGGTTTCCAGTAATCCCTACTTTATATCTTTTGCCAAAGATTGACAAACAACTCTCCCACTCCCCAGGATGTCATATTGTTTCGAGCATGGGGGGGTTGAGCGTGCCCATTTGCTGTTTCCTTAATTCTTTTCTTCATTTATCCATTGAGACTTTACCATCTTACCTTAGAGATAGCATGGATATTCTATCTAGGCTGTATAACATCATAGTTGATAATCAAACTATTCTTGTCACGTGTGATGTCAAAACACGCAATACCTGTATTCGGCATGAGAATGGCATTCATGCAACAAACATTTTCCTATCCATGCAAAATCTCAGTTCTACTTTAACAGATACATTAATATATTTTTTGGATTTTATTCTTAAACATAATTATTTTGTATTTAAAAATTCTAATTATTTACAGATCAGGTGAACGGCAATGGGCACTACATGCACACCCTCCTATGCAAATCTCCTCCTGGGGTGGTGGGAACGTGAAGAGGTGTTCTGGGAGGCAAACTGAGAGTTGACTGCACATGTATTGTTGTGGTGTAGGTACATCGATGATATTTTCATACTATGGCAGGGCTCGTCCCATCAACTTGGCCAGTTCATCGATGTCCTCAACCAGAACGGTATTAATATTAAATTAACTTTTCAGTCAAGTAACATCAATGTCAAGTTCTTAGATCTGAGTATCTCAATTGGCCATGATGGGCTTATCATTATGGATATCTACGGTAAGGAGATGTCCACTAACACAATTTTACAAGTAGCTTTCACCCTCCCCACCAGATCAGCGGTATACCCAATGGGGAATTTGTGTGGTTACGCTGCAATTGTTCAACATTGGATATCTTTAATGTCCAGACATGTGACATGTCCTCAAGATTCAAGGCAAGGGGGTATAGCAATAAGCTTATCCAATGAGGCTGTAAGAACAGCAAAGGCTAGAAAGAGCGTCCCTTCTCCAACCGAAACCCTAAAAAGTGTTTCATAAAATAATATGCTTTATTGGAACATATAACTGTAAATGGAACAGCTTGAGAAATATCTTACAACGACACTAGGGTATCTTACTCGAAGATAAAGATCTCAGATCAGTGTTGGGTGAAAAAGTTAAATTAACAAGTAGGAGGGCACCTAATTTGAGAGACAAATTGGTTAGGAGTCATTACATCCCTTCCCTGGCCCTACTTTTCTCAATCAATTAGGAGATTAAAGGATTTTTTAAGTGTGGTCATTGCTTGGCCTGTAAATACATTCAACAAACATGTATTTTTAAGAACTGAGCAGGCACGAGAGAATATAAAATCATCCATTTCCTAAATTGTACATCTAAGATTTTAATCTACTAATTTAGTTGCCCATGTGGCTTAATATACATACTGTAGGCATGACCACAAGAGAGTTTTGGATCCGAGTTCTAGAGCATTCTAGAAACATTAAGAATGCACAACGTGATTTGGCATCTTTTTAAAAAAAAAGTAACAAGCTTAGCCATACATTTTCTACATATGCATGGATCCGATCTTTCTCTTCTAACATCATTTGCTATTGATAAGATCACATTAGGGATTAGAGAATGAGATATTGAGCAATCCCTTTTAAGAAAAGAATGCAGATGGATAGTACAGCTGGGATCAATGATTCAGCTGGACTTAATGACTATATTGGTTTTGCCATGTTTTTGTGATATTATATGTTTCATTTGGTTCTTCATTTTCCCTGCATTTGCTCAATGCATTTTATCTTTCTTTTTATTTGTTTGCGTATTTTGTATTCCTTATTTCATTTCCAATCTGTATATTTTTTCTACATTGATCCTCAGTCTAACTTTTTGCACTTCAGTGTATTTGTATTTATTTATGTCTTTTTAGTTACAGATAGCTGCTGCTCACAAGTTCTTATATGTTATGAATGAGTGCTTCACTGATTGGGGGCAACGCAACATGTGACCAATGACGTAAATATGGCGGCGCCTTAAAATAGTGTGTTCTTGCTCCACACAGAAACTACATTTCCCGAAGAAGCCTCACAGTGAAACGGCCGTCGGAGTTCCCATTCGAGACCACATATACACCGCTCTCATCGATTGTTTGTCGTTGCTCCGTTGTCCCTTTAAGGCTGATCCACGGATGTTTTGGACGTCATGGAGGGAGTTGGGTGTTAACCGTCTGCTGCTACATTTGCTTGCTGCTGATCCTCTGTCCCTTCATGCTGTGTCCTGGCACCATGCAAGCAGAAAGTCTTTATTTGAGAACAGAGCATCGCGATTTTGACTTGCTTATCTGCCCTATTAGACTGCACAGCCATTATCACATATTGGGTCATATCATAACTGCAACCGGAGGACACCCTTCAACTGATGAGTATCATATATTTTTTGCTGCTGATTTTATACCTGAACATTATTCAGTGCTATTATCTTCTGATATGTTACCTGTGCATTGTATCAGGAAGTCTCTACCAGTACATTGGTCTATTAAGCGCAAACTGGATTTGTACATGTAACTACTTTTTTAACATTGCCTGTTATGGGTCTGCTGTTTGGCAATATGACTTGGACCCTGAGCCAATAGGGTTATATTTTTCTAAACTTGCCCACCTGATCTATTATATTGTTTCTTTTTCATATACTTCGTCCCATCATATATCATGTTAGGTAGGTGCACCATGTGTCTGGCTGGTCTTTTTTACACTCCAGGGGAATATTTATTTGCCCTAGTCTGTATTAGTTTCTATCTTCATGTACACCTAATACAATTTTTCTAGCACCAGTGTGACTCTCATGCATCACGCTATACTTGGTATACATGTAGCTCTTGTACCCCCGCCCTATGTGACATTGGGGGGGGGGGCTGCTTCTTCTCTAGCTACCTCTTAGGTGTTGGCTGTACCTGTGTTGTAACAGGAGGGCTGAGTGCTGTTGGTGTTGTGGGGAGAACAGGACAGGTTTATAGGTTGCCTTAGTTATTCATCGGTGCAGCGCCTCTAGTCAGCAAGGATCCTCTGTGATAGCTGTGGATGGTCCATACTGACACCTTTGTTCTTTCAGCAAGACAGTGAATCACACTGATTCTAAAGTAGTACAACTGGATCTTTATTGCAAGCAGGTTGAATAAACATAACAGGTGCATTCTTCCCTCAGCTTTCCCTAGTGAAAGGCACTGATTAAGGCTTGAGGCCCAGACCAGGCCTGATGGACCTCCTCACATCTCCTACTGAGATGGAGGGCAGATGGTGCTCACTCCCAGAGGGAGGAGAGAAACTGACAGAGAGAGACCCAGATTTTAGGAAAGTGCCAGTACTTATAGCCTTTGGATTGGTGTTTGTAACCCTGCTCCTCAACAGATCAGTTTGAATACTGATTGGATTACACACAGGATGTGATGACCTATCAGTACTCACCCTTCAGGCTGACACTTTCTGATTGTTGCTAAGGCCCGCCCTTGGATACATCTAATTTACCCAGGGCTTCTAAAGCACACAGAGCCTATCTGAAGGAATTAGCCAAACCACTGTCTGCACCTAACAGGGCTTACACTAGTAGGGCCCAGGAAAAGGCATAGCGGCTAGGAGGCTATGCTACATACATATTCATGTGCATCGCATAATTTCTGGTATTTATACTTATTGGTATTTTCTTTTGTGATTTTTTTATATATGATTTGCAGCAGTAATACTTAGGAGATTAGCGGTTCTCGTTGTTTTACTTATATTTTAAATGTTTTTTGTTCTGTGTTATTAATAAAATCTATCTTATCTCTCATCAACTTGAGTGGTTTATATAGGACTTCTTTTTTGTGTTAATTTAAATATATGGCACGTGCCACATAGCATACTTCTGTGCAGATATTTACTCAAAAATAGAAGATAAAAAGTAGCACACTCACAAGTGCAGCTATGATTTGCGCATTTAGAGTTAGTCAATCTCAAAGAGATGATACTCACCTGGAACTTGTCAGTAACCACAGGGGATCAACACTTGGAATTCCAGCAGCCAACTTGAAACATAAAGCCCTCAGGTAAAATCCTCCAAGGGAAGAGAGTGGGAAATACAATTGATGATATAGTGCAGTTCAGTAAATGTAACGCTCAAACCACAGTGAATAGTGCGAGTGTCTTGATACACAAGCCGCTAGTGGTTGCACGATAACATAATATGTCACAACATCCGAGTCCCAACGCGATTCGTCATCAAACGTGACTTTGTCAGGGGACCCTCTTCTGCCACCTCTTCTCTTTACCCTTCTCCCTCCATAATGTGTCAGTGAATATTTAAATCGAAGCATGTTAATCCGAGAATATGCTTTGTTCGATAAATCAATGAGATTAATTTCACTGCTGATGTACACATTACAACTCTGTTATTGCCTAACATTGCGTTACCACTGGCACGATTCAAACATAGAACCTTTGATAATAAAACTGAGCGATTTTGCAAACACTTTGCATGGTACATGTTGTATGGTACCATGCATTAACAACATCTGTAGTTGCACATTAGGATATACTAAAAAAACACTAAAAGTAACATTAATCATTAGTTGTTCCATTGTGAGAAATTAAGATGTAAAATTAAAGCCAACCTTTTAAAATTAATAGAAGATTCAGTACTACATAAAGTTTATATATTTTTTAAATAATATTTGAGTTTCCAGCAAGTCTTTAATATACAGTACATGTATCCAATTTTCCATGGAACATTTAAGAGTCTGTGTTTCCAGCTACTCATTTATTAAATTAAGCGTGGAATTCTTAGGTGTCAATTTATGTTGGTATCAAATATAGGAACGTTTCAAGTCATTTAAATTTGATGAAAGTCTCTAAGGCACATAAGTTAATGAAACCATAGAGCAGAGAGATGAATTCATGACAATGAAAAATTAAAACAACAGTAATTTGACATGAAAAATGTTTATACATTCCAAGCAAATCCTTCTGTAACCCATTCGATGAACACATCTTCAGGAAGAGACAGGGCGCAGCATCTTCACACTTCAACTTTATGACATATAAAGCAAATATTGGCTCTCCCATGATTATCAGCTTAATTGCAAAACAATTGCTGGTTCATAAATAGCCCCATTGGGGTCCTACTCATAAATATTATTTCATAGCCTATTAAAGTTAGGCTTGGAAGAAAAAATAATTCACAATTCCTCAGCTTCATTTCTGCAGAATATTTTATTTTATACTAATGTTTTAATTTTCTTTGTTTTGTGTGTAATGCTTTTATACTTGAATATATATAATTTATTGTAAATGTATATCATATTAAACAAAAATAGGCAGTACATCATCTTAACATCTTAACTTTATAGGTTGAATTTGATGGATATATGTCTTTTTTCAACCTCATCTACTGTGCTATTCAACAATATTCTTAAAGTTGTAAGTTGATTTAAATATGAATGAGGTTAAATTGGTAGGTATTTATTTATAAAATGTTTTACAAGGAAGTAAATTTATAGAGAGCTTCCTCTTGTTTTCAAGTATGTCCTGGGCACACTTATGATAACAATATATTACATGACCAGGGTTATACACTACATTCAAAGATATTTAATGAACACTTAAAGATAATATATGTAATGGCGTATGTAACTGTTACAGTACAAACCAGATTAAAATATGAGACAACTGAAGTCTTGAAAGAACGTAGACTGGTGGAGGCTTTGAGAGGGTCTGGTCAACTGTTCCAGCTATGAGGTGCACAGTAAGAGAAGGTGGGGCAACCAGATTACTTGTTGAACTTTGGGACCGTGAACAGTCTTTTGGAGTCAGATCTCAGGTTATACGAGCTGCGTGTGGTAGGGTTGAGTGAGTGATTGTTTGATGGTTGTGTTTGATGATCTTCCAATATAATATAAATATTGAACATATCTGCAACTCCATTTATTTGTCACTTTTCACCTATGCTGTATTAGCTATTGTTGCTTGAGGATGAAAAATACACCACCACAATTCTTTGCAACTGTACCACACCACAAACGTGTATTTTTATTTGCTTTCTCTATTTGAAAACTCTATAGAATAATATACCTACGGTGCCAGAGGTGATAAATAAATTAACAGAAATGCAAATCAGATCCAAAGAATTTGGAAGAATTCAATATAAAAAGGTGTGGCACTTTATGTATTAACTAAAAAAAAAAGCAAATGCCCAAACTTTAAACTGGTACTTTGTATTATTATTTACTTTTTTTTTGGCACTGTAAATGCTATAGTTAATACAATGTAAACAGAGCTGGCAATATTTATTTTTTGATAATACAGCATGCATACATTGCTTACACACTGACTGAGTGACCAGGTTTTAGTTAATGTTGTAAATACTATGAAAAACCTAGTGAGTAACATAATTCTGCCCAATGAAGCACATGAAGTCTCACAGTCTCACAACTTGTTACAGTACCAATTTTATTGTAATCTTATCAGTTGTATGTAGGGAAAACTTGCCAGAACCCCAAGCAAAAAAATGAATCTAAACTTCAATAAATAATTCATGTTTAAATAAATAGGATGAGAAGAACAGAAAGCGCACACTTCCTGGTGCAATAATGTTTTTTACTTGCTAAATGAGACAAACAAATAAAGACAATGCACTCACAAACATCCAGTAAAATTGAGCAGTAAATAGTAGTCCACAGATCTGTGCGTGAAATATGCAGAGCTGTCCTCACGTGGGGATACTGCGCCTGTTGCTACAGAGCGTCCGCTGCTTGCTTCCGCCCTTCCAGTATTGGGAGTCTCCTTAAGCCTCACGTGAAGCCTCCCTAGTGCGCCACCGCGTGACCTCCTCCTCCGTAAGGCGTCGCAGTAACTCGGCGATTCAGGGATGATCTCACCACAGCCCGGACCAACCAAGTCAGCCCGCTCCCTGCCTTCTCCCTCACGGCGTTCAGCTCTGCAATACTCTTCAGTCATGATCTCCCTTGCACCAAACAAGTCACCCTATGTGTTTCGAGACGTCTTCATCAGGGGTGTGGCTTGCTATGGTGACGTGCTTCCTTATATACCAAATTGAAGATTTAATATGTTTTATGGGATATATTAATAAGAATCCTTTTCATCTAAAATGTACTTATAATTCTGACGCAGTCAGCATCTCATTTTTAGATTTAATTATTTTTATTACTGATGATATGAGTATTCAAACAAGGACATTTTACAAAGAAGTAGACTGCAACAAATACTTAGAAGCCACTAGCAACCACCACCGACAGTGGATTAGGAATATACCCTTTGGAAAATTCCAAAGATTGAGGAGGAACTGTTCAAGAATCAAAGAAGATTTTGAGAATCAAGCCACCTCCCTGCAAAGTAAACTATTAAAGAAAGGGCATCAAGAGATAATTATAGAAAAGGCATACAAACGGGCCTTAGAACAGGAGCGGTCCCAAACTCTAATAAGTAGGAAACAGAATAGTGATAGAGTTAATAATATGAATAAGGAGGTGCTATTCATTACCAAATTTAATGGGGCCTCAAGTTGGATCAATAAAATAGTGGCACAACATTGGGGGATGATGCGATGTGACCATATTCTCAAAAAGGCAATTACAGAACACCCAAGAGTAGTCTACAGAAAAGCTGATTCTTTTAAAAATATTTTGGCACCAACACTACTCAGGATCCATCTGATATTAATAAACAGATGAGTATAAATAATGGAAGTACGAAGGGATTTTATAGATGTGGTGGCCGTTGCTTGACATGCAAATATACTGTTGATAGACAAATTCCTTTACATCAGATAGAAGTAATAAAACATATACAATTAAGGGGCCTATGCAGAGAGCAGCGAGAAGCCCAATCTCGCCAGTTTATTGCCAAAAATGCCTACAGCAATTAAGTAAATGGCGAGAAACTGGCGAGATGAGGAAAATCCGCCAGTTTTTTTTTCTTGGAAAAAAATCTCGCCGGCCGGGTGGCGAAAAGCCATATCTTGCCAGTTTTAAAACCCGCCATATGCAGGTAGCCCCGATCAGCATCTCGCTGCTGATCGCGCCAATAAAATGGAGAGATGTTCTCCAAATAGCTCCACCAAAAAAAGTTGGCAAGAAGCTGGAGCTGAGTGGCAATAGGGGACATAAAAAAAAATTCTGGCCTTTTTCCTGGCTGGGATTGATGCCGGGGGGCTCCATAGCTGATACCATTAATACCAGCACCGGAGTCCCCCGGCATGCATCCGAGGCAGGAAAAATGCATGTACAGCCCACTTCATTACCTTAGCGGCTAACCGCTAAGGCAATGAAAGGGTTAACCCACCGTGCCAGCTTTATTGTGGGTAGCGGGGGTGGGTGAAGGGGGTATTTGGCCCTGGGTGTGAGTTTAGGGCTTGCGGGGGGGTTGCGGGTGCAGTTAACCCCTTCACGACCGTAGCAGTTAATACCGCTACGGTCATGAAGGGGTTAAGCCCTCCCGCTACCCCCCCCCCGCAAGCCCTAAACAAACCACCTTTGGGGCTGATACCCCCTTCATCCACACCCGCTACCCACAATTAAAAAATACTCACACACAGCAGCCCCACCCTAAAGAAATAAATAACTGTAAATAAATAAAGAAATGAATATAAATATATATATATATATATATATATATATATATATATATATATATAACAACAGCCCCTATAACCCCTAACATACACATATATGCACATCAATGATACTATAGGCCGGCGGGGGCCCTCGGGTGTTACCCGCAGGCCTGCAGTACCAATTATGTGCCCCCCCCAAATTAATGAATAAACACATACATACCTTTAAAGAAATACCCCCCCCCCCGTAACACATACAGTATAGTTATGGCCACAATAACTATTATCCACAAAGGAATAATAGTGAATGTGGCCATTTTAAATACATAAACAGCAATAAATACATTAAATACATATAGCACTTACCCATTACCGGTTGCCACGATGAAGGCCATCCTCATCTTCATCCTGCCCATGCCCCCTCCGCTGCTGCAAAACAGACACAACAATGAAAACATCCAAAGTAATGTCCCCTAACCCCTTAATCACCATAGCGGTTATTAACCGCTACAGTCATTAAGGGGTTAACCCACCCTCACCCACCCCTCGGGACGCCTACATACCCTCCCACACTAACACCCCACCCCGTGAGGCCTAACCACCCTCAACCACAACCCACAAGGGAGGCCTACCCATATACCGTTGGGGAACACCCCCAAACACCTACAGTACAATAATGTGCAAAATAACTATTATCCATATAGGGATAATAGATTATTTGCCCATTATTAAAAACATTAACTAGCATATTCAAATAAATTAAGTATTACTGACCTTATCAATAAGAAGTCTCAGTCGCCAGCAACATCCTTGTCTTGCCCACAAAAAACATAGCCAATACAAAGCCAATACATTGCAATTACATTCAGATATCAATTAACCCCTTAAATACCATATCGGATAATAACCGCAAAGGTAATTAAGGGGATAAGCCACACTGGCCCGATACCCACCCTTCACCCATGAATTTGTACATTGGCTTCATCATGCAAATATATATATATTTATATATATATATATATATATATATATACAGAGAGAGAGAGAGAGAGAGAGAGAGAGAGAGAGAGAGAGAGAGAGAGAGAGAGAGAGAGAGAGAGAGAGAGAGAGATACACACACATGATGAACCAATATACAAATAAATGTAGAAGGGTTATCAAAACCATACTGTACTCAAAATAACAGTTCTCCATAAATACACACTACAATACAATTAATTTCCTTTCATAATCCTAACTGATATTACAATCAAAAAGATCAAATGCCAATCAAAAACATCAAATCACAATCAACACATTGCATTTACATTGTATATATGATGCATACAATCTATGCACCATATACATTCTGCAAATGAATGTTAACAATAACATTGCAAGCAAAATACAGATAACTCCAAACAAATATACTATTGTAACCAATCCGGTAAACATAAATCAATTACCATTCATTAATGACTTCCATAAACAATTTACATATCCCTAACAATTAAACAATTAACTAATTCAAACCTGCAACTGAGCAATGTAGCCTGTGAAAATATATAAGTACCAACAAGCATAAAAAATTGACAACCAAGGCTAACCCTGACCTCTAATACAACATACAATAGCAACAATTACATCTATCTAATTTTAAAAGACTTTAAACATACATTTAAGCATAGATGCATAGTCAAAATAATTAAAAACACATCAAATCAAGCTTTTAAAACACTATCATTTCTTACCCTGTATGTGTGTATCTCTCTAGACATACATACATACATACATACATACATACAGTGGCAAGAAATGATATACCACAGATAATTAAATAAACATGTAAAGAAAAGAATTTAAAAAAATTAACAAGTTCAATTAAATACATTTCTTTAGTTCACTTACCATTACTTGACCCCACCGACTCCCGTTGAACTGGTTACTCACGATCAAAACCACCAGGCAGAGGAACCCATAAAATAACAAACCATAAAAAAATAAACATTAAACTAAAAATCCAAATCAATCCACGGGTCTTCTAATTTTAATCCATCGTCATCTGTATTCTTCTTTCTTCTATCTTCTTCAGGTGTCTTCTTCCCGTCTTCGGCCACGCCCTGGCCTTCTTCTTCTGTAGGAGGTCCTTCCTCCTCGGCGGCTGGCTTCAAATGGAGACGACATAGGCTTTTAAAGGCCTATGACGTCACATTGTCGTCATATGGTTCCCACGGCCCTGATTGGGCCGTGAAAACCATGTGTTTTGGCCGATAAAAAAAAAATGATGACGTCACTTAAAGGCAATGAAAGCACAGCCAATCAGAATGGCTTTGCTTCAATTGCCTTTAAGATGACGTCATTAAAAGAAACATGGCCGTCCACACATGGTATGGTAGCCAATCAGAGCGTGGGAACTCCATCCCTACTCTGATTGGCTCTAGTACCATGTGACAGGCTTTCAATGACGTCACATCCTTTCTCCCCCAAACCTCTGTCACATGGTATACTAGAGCCAATCAGAGTATATATATATGATATATATATATATATATATATATATATATATATATATATATATATATATATATAGTGGTTGACAAATCACCAAAAAATCTACTCGCCACACAAAAAAATCTACTCGCCACCTAGTACCTAACGTGTGCTGCTTGGGCCAATATTTACTCACCCGGGGGTTAAATCCACTCGCCCGGGGCGAGCAAATGTATAGGTTTGTCGAACACTGTATATATATATATATATATATATATATATATATATATATATATTTGCATGATGAAGCCAATGTACAAATTCATGGGTGAAGGGTGGGTATCAGGCCAGTGTGGCTTAACCCCTTAATTACCTTTGCGGTTATTATACGATATGGTATTAAAGGGGTTAATTGATATCTGAATGTAATTGCAATGTATTGGCTTTGTATTGGCTATGTTTTTTGTGGGCAAGACAAGGATGATGCTGGCGACTGAGACTTGAATATGCTAGTTAATGTTTTTAATAATGGGCATATAATCTATTATCCCTATCTGGATAATAGTTATTTTGCACATTATTGTACTGTAGGTGTTGGGGGGTGTTCCCCAACGGTATATGGGTAGGCCTCCCTTGTGGGTAGTGGGTGAGGGTGGTTAGGCCTCACGGGGTGGGGGGTTAGTGTGGGAGGTTATGTAGGCATCCCGAGGGGTGGGTGAGGGTGGGTTAACCCCTTAATGACTGTAGCGGTTAATAACCGCTATGGTGAATAAGGGGTTAGGGGACATTACTTTGGATGTTTTCATTGTTGTGTCTGATTTGCAGCAGCGGAGGGGGCATGGGCAGGATGAAGAGGAGGATGGCCTTCATCGTGGCAACCGGTAATGGGTAAGTGCTATATGTATGTAATGTATTTATTCTTGTTTATGTATTTTAAAAACACAGTGGGTGTATGTTGTTTTTTGCAATCTTTATTGGGGTCAATTGTCCCCAATAAACATGCTATTCTGCCTTAACCCTTCATTGCCTTAGCGGCTATACGCTATGGTAATGAAGCAGCATTTCTGTATTTTAATAATATTGTGCGGGAGCAGGGGGCCCCCTGAGCTGAACTGCATTGATTTGTGGCTCAGAGACCCCCTGCTCACTGTACACTATTATTAAAAATACATTAATGTTGCTTCGTTACCGTAGCACATAGCCACTAAGGTAAGGAATGATTGGGTATTGATATGTGTGTTTTATTTATACTGTAGATGTGCAGAGGGTCTCCGGAGCTGAACCGCTTTGGTTTTAGGTCCGGGGACCCCCTGCTTCCCGAGATACAGGCTCCTTTATGGGGTGTCGGTATCCCTCTGCTTTCTTTACATTCCGCGGTCACGTGATCGGGACCTTTAAATGCAGAGGGATACCGGCACCCCATAAAGGGTTCTGTATCTCGGGAAGCAGGGGGTCCCTGGACCTAAAACCAATGCGGTTCAGCTCCGGAGATCCCCTGCACATCTACACTATCAGTAAAAATGTATTTTAATTAATTTTTAATGTGCTGATGTTTGCGCCGAGAGAGCAGCGGATCTCTCTCTGCTGCAAACACAACTCGCCAGGGGACGGCTTCTCAGCAGTTTCTTGCCAGGCAGCCATCTCGCCACCGGTTACTAGCCATTATTTCAAATGGTGGTGGTGCATTCATTCGCCAGGGATTCGGCCCTCCCTGCATACAGCGAGGTTAACACGCCAAAAACCTGGCGAATTGAAACCCTGGCGAAGGCAATTTTTCGGCCCTTTGTGCATAGGCCCCTAAGAGTTTTATTAATTGTAACAGTAGGTTTGTAGTTTACAACTTGACCTGTGGCTGTGGACTCAAGTATGTTGGGAGAACCAAACGTCCTCTCAAACAGCGCTTTTTAGAGCATAGGGGTAACATTTTAAAAGGTGTTCTTACACATGGAGTTTCCAGGCACTTCAAAAATAGGCATAAAATGGATCCAAGTAGTTTACGTGTGATATGGATAAAGATTGTTGAGTTGGGCCCATAGGGGGTGATAAATTCCTCAGGTTACGTCAAAGGGAAACTTTCTGGATTCATGAATTAGATACACTTACACCGGAAGGTTTAAATGAAGAGGTAGACCTAGTCTCATTTTTATGTTAAGGGATGTTAATACTCATTCTGTTAAAGTAAGTTGAGAGTATTTATATTAAAGGTTGTGTATTTTAGGTGGTTTTATATTGTCTTTGATAAATGGAATTTCTAAGTGCAAATTTTAAGTTGTTTTTCTATTATATTTTTGCTGTGTGAGTAATTTGAATAATGTTGTATATATTGGATTATAAGATATAGTGCACTTAGGTATTTCTCAACTCCAATATGTTTAATTCTTATGGTTTATTGCTATTGCTAAGGCTGTTTTATTGTGTATAGTGTTTTGACTTTTAGTGTTTTGACCTACAGGGTATTTAATTGTTGTAACACCAATGTCATTTAATTTTTTTTAGAGGTATTATGGACATAATATGTATGTCTAAAGCACTTATTCCCATGATCTGTTATTTATATTATCTGTTATTTATTTGATTACCATGTGTATTATTACTGTGAAGCACTATATACATTAATGGCACTATATAAATAAAGACATACAATACAATACAATACATCTAGCAGTGTTGTGGGATGTATACCAGTAGGGGAGGAAGCAAGCCTTAGGATGAACCTTTTTACATACTGTATTTGGTATATAAGGAAACACGTCACCATAGCAAGCCACACCCCTGATGAAGAGGCCACGCCTCGAAACACGTAGGGTGACTTGTATGGTGCAAGAGAGATCGTGACTGAAGAGAATTGCAAAGCTGAAGGCAGGGAGCGGGCTGACTTGGTTGGTCCGGGCTGTGGTGAGATCATCCCTGAATCGCTGAGTTGGTGCGACACATTACGGAGGAGGTCACGTGGTGACGCACTAGGGAGGCGTCACGTCAGGATGAAGGAGACTCCTGATACTGGAAGGGCGGAAGCAAGCAGCGGACGCGCTGTAGCAACAGGCGCAGTATCCCCACGTGAGGACAGCTCTGCATATTTCCAGCACAGATATGTGGACTACTATTTACTGCTCAATTTTACTGGATGTTTGTGAGTGCATTGTCTTTATTTGCTTGTCTCATTTATTGCACGTGTGCGCTTTCTGTTCTTCTCATCCTATGAGTTGGGGAGCGAGTCCCCTTACCAACAACACATATAGAAAACAGAGTGGATGTCAGTTTTCTCTCAACAGCGGTACAGTGTTCAGCACTTTAGTAGCCAGAGAGATCCCAGTAGGGAGTCGCTATGGGTTTTTATACCCCTAGCGAGTCATCTGAGGAGATTAAACAAGCTAGCCTGGTTTGAGATTAAAATCCTCACAACTGTATCAGGCTGTGTGAAAAGGATTTCCCTGTCTCATTATGCAAGCGGTAATCCACCCTGTTACACTCCTCCCTTGTTTGTCAGTAGCTAGGGATAGCCACAGCAGAACCACATCCCTCCACTCTCTCTTGAACCCTAACCATAGGTCGAGAGAGAATGTCCAGAGGGAGAGAGAGTCCCTAGTTAAGAGTTGTAGTTCTTGTTGACTCTGTACATCACTTGTGTCTCTTCAAGTAGATGCTTGAATTAAGCCTGCTTTAGCCACTTGGAGGACTTTTTCAAAGCACATCCTTTCCAAGATGTGCTTGGACTCCTCAACTCTGCAGAGGACTTCTCGCTCAAGATCCTTTTCCCATTTTACCAAGTCTCCTTTTACTCACTTAGCAACGAGTTTTTTCACGTGTCATGCAATATTTTCTTCCCTGTCACTAGGCTGACCATCCACTCCTGGCTTATCTTGATCTCTGGCACCCAACCTTGGTAGAGTTTTTATCAACTCCGATTGACCCCCATGGCATCCCCGTTTAGAAGTCTGCAGTCTAATCACCTTGGGCCTCTCTTTCACGATGCATTAGTTTATCCAGTCTGTCCGTTTCTTCAATGTGTAGGGAAATTCCAAATCATGTATGATAGGGTATCTCTACTACAGTAGCACAGTCTTGAAGCTCATTCGGTAGCAGGGACCCCAGCCTACAGCTTCCTGTTCCTCACAGAAATGTCATTTATGCCTTGTTCAGGATCTTTAATTTTCAGTACATCCATCTTGTTGTAGTTATCCTCACATTTAACCTTTAACTGCGGACTCTCATTTTTGCAGTTGGCAAACCTGTATTCTTGTGTCTTTTCCCTTTTCAAAGATGACTGGCCATCTGAGTTGCATCTTTAGTGCCATGCCATGTTCACAGATACTGTTATTTATCATTCTAGCCAAAGATTGATTCTTTATAGCGGCTTAATCGTGAGGATTCTGGTTTGGGTCGTGTTTGCACAGTAATATGACTGGATTTATATTGCACTTCTTAGTCGTAATTCGGTTCTTCTTTTCTGAATTTTGTGGAAAGCCGATTGTAGCACTGAGACGGCATTTCAAGTACACTTATAGCAAGGCACAGCTTGCTTGGTTATGATGTAGGACCTATATCTGGACCGAATCATCCAAACAGCTTCCTTCATTTTCCTGTAGCATTTTTACTCCAGATACTGTACTTCCTAACATTTGACTGGAACACAATTGCACATTGCTTCAAATGGTCATAAATCTTTCTTTGTCATTGCATTCTCATATTGACTAGAGAAGGCAGGCTGCTTTATTTTGGCTATAAAGCTGACAAGGTTTTTTCACCCACAGGCAGCCTGTATGACGACCGCTGCAGAGTGTTTGCTCAAATACATTCTCTCAAACCTTTCTTGGATAAGAGCTCTGTACTGCTTACTGGAGAGTTAGAAAGCCTCTCTTCTTTCTTTCAGGCTTTGCTCTAATCCTAGAAATTTCTAACTGGAAACAAAGTGATCGGCTCCTTTCTAGCTCCAAGGCGCCCTCTGCTTCTTTCAATCCTAACTACATTTCCAACTGCACTTCCAACTTTTCTTGCTTCACTTGTCTCTTCACATTTCTTACTTAGTGACGTTTCTCATAATCTTCAGCCAGATATGAAACCTCCTCTGTCAGGTTTCTGTTCTCTCTTTTTACAGTCTCTATAACACTCAGGACCTTTTCGTAGTCATAATTTAATTTACACACCTCTGTGCTTAGACTTCGGATATCCTGGTGCGAGACTTCTAGTTTTGTTGAGAGTGTGATGATCTTTCTGAGAAACTTCCAGATCAGTACTGAGATGGCAAACCACTTTTTAAAAACTTTCAGCTCTGAACCGAAAATGCGAATCTTATTTTGGGAGACTCAAAATTCTGCACTGAGACTGTGAAATTCCTTTTGAGAGATTTCCAGTTCTGTGCTGAAATTGCTGACCTCCCGGCGAGAGATATCCAGCATCATCCTGAGACCATTGAACTCCTGGTGAAAGACATCCAGCCCTATTCTGAGGGTCTGAACATCTTTCTGAGAGATATCCAGCTCTGCACAGACTGCAAATCTCCTTTTGAGAGATTTTCAGCTCTGTACTGAGACTGTGAATCGCTTGCTGATAGATTCCAACTCTGTGTTGAGACTGTAAGACTCCTTCTGAGAGAAATCAAACTCTACATTGAGATGGAGGGCCTTCGTTGAGCCTCCTCATACTTTTGCTTCAATAACTTTATCAGAGTGGCTCTGCTTCTCATCCATCTCCAGACCCATCTTTAGTTGATCAATCCTTTTATCCTGGGCTGTCTGCTGTTCGGTTTGGAGCTGGACTTCTTGCTCAATATGTTGCCATAGTAGGTCAGTTTGCTTGGCCTGCTTGTACAGAAATTATTTTAACAATGGTTCCTGGTTTGTTTGCCATGTACTGCTGCGGCCAAGTTTATTCGAGCATTTGCCCGTTCTTGGCCGCAGCAGTAGCCTGGCGCGCGCCCGAGAGTGACGGGCGCGCGCCGAAGCAGCGGAAGAGCGCCCTCCGATCGGGGCGCTCTCCCTACCGCTGCCGGGTCCGCCGGGTCCCCCGGAACCCCCTGCCGCTGTCCCGCGATCGCGGGACACCAGGGCTCCCTCGGGGAGCCCCTGGACGCGCGTGCAGGGGGCGCACGCTTCCGAAGATGCGTGACCGCGCGTCTATGACGCGCAGCACGCCGAGGGGCGGCCACTAGCAAGCCGGGAAATCTCCCGGCTTGCGGTACCGGCCACACTCGAATAAAGTGTGTCGGTACTGTATCTTCAGGGCTAGTCCAGGGATTGTCACTTATTTTTCTTGCTCTGCTTCCCTGGTACTATTTGTTAAGAGTTTCTCATTGTCAGAACCAGACAGACATTTCTTTGGGGTAAACAAATTCAGCATTGGGCCCTGTGGAGATTCCAGCATTCCTGGGACAAATCTGCCACATGCTTTAGATTGCCGGGGCCCCTTCTTATGTCGCAGGGTCTTTTTCCACGATAACCTGAAAACCTCTTTTCTTTTTCTTTTTTTATTACTTTGGAATACTCTGGTACACCTGGGATTCTGAGGTCCCCTTTTTCTTGAAACGTCTGCAGTTTCACTAAAACCCACTATGCTTTTCTTGCAGTTGCAGTAGCAGGCAGCAATTTTCAGCGATCCGCTGGGCCTGCCCTTGATGCCAACATTCATGTTGCCGGATGTAGGGACACGACGCTTCCGTGTGCTCAGGGTCCAGGCACATCCAGCATTCTAGGGGTGCTTCGCTGGTGCATCTCATTTCTGGGACCATATAAGAGACATCCTTCTCATCATCAAAAGGCCTAAAAGGACACTCCTTCATGTGGTCGTTTTTATTACACACAAAACACATTTTACCCTCCATTCTGGCACTTTCAGGTGTATCTTCACACTGACTTTGGGAGGTGCTGTTGCATCAATATTCTCTATATATGCTAGAACCCCGCTGGTTGTCACACTGGTGGGAGAGACATCCCTTGCAGAGTTTTTAGCTCTTGCAGGCGTCTCTGCAGTTTTCATTTTTCTGAGTGGCCATTTTAAAAACCCATGTATTTTTGTCTTTGGTCGCAGAATCAGTACCATCTGTAGTAATCCACCCAGTCAGACTGTAGCAATTGTGGTTTTATCCAGTGCAGAATAGATTTTTCTGCCTGGATCTGTAGCCTTTATTCTGCTTTCACTCCTGTGGCTCAAGCTGTTGTTTGAATTGTTGCAAACAAAAACACAAACATTTCCATGGTGGTCTCCCAGGCCCCTTTAAATTTCAATTACCACCTCATATCCTACTTCTAAAACCATATGTAGGAGATGACTGCAGAGGTTTTTAGAACAGGAAATGATTTTTGGGAAAAACAAATGTAGGCTTTCATTTGACACAACTGTAACAACATAACAGCTTATGATCAGTCAAACAGGGTAAACTAGGGCAAACCAGGGTAAACTGGTTAAATGCTTTTAAAAATGTATGCTATTTATTTTGTATTTTGATTTTGAATGATGGGATATTTTGTTGTGGTTTCAATTGTTTATTTCTATATATTTTTTTTGGTGTTTGATTTTTAATTGTGGTTTATTTTTGGTCTTTTGCTTTATAATAATGGTGCTTATTTGGAGTTTTCTTTTATTTATTCGTGTGTTTTTTTGGTGTTTTAATTTTTAATTCTGGTGTTTATTTGGTATTTGCTTTATTGATTGCTGGTAATTTTTTTGTGTTTACTTGTTTATTGTTGTTTATTTGGTGATTGTTTTGATTGAATCGGATATTGTTGGTGGATGTTTATTTTTTAGGTTGACCATTGACTGTGATAGTGTTAAATCATGACATATTATATGGCATGATATTCCACTGTGCCAATCAATTGGTTTATTGGCATTTGTAATGTGTTTATTTTTCTATGTAGAGATAAAGCAGCCGTATACGATCATTTCTTGAACCAGTTTTTAGTGGTCTGCTGTATTCCACGCGGCATTCACTTGTAAATCTTCCGTTAAGGCTGTCTATCACAACTCTATTTACCGTAGTTGATTGCCTTGATTACCTGGATTCTGATTTTGTTTAGTGCAGCTCTACGCTTATCCGCCAGATGGCAAAAGTGAATCCCTTTGCATAAACTATAAAGCGGGTTGTGGGTAGTGAATCTGCAGGTGTTTAAATAACAGGTAAACACATTGTCCATTATACTGATCCATTGTAAATTGACCTTGGTCATTGACGACGTTATCAAATTTAGGTGTTTCATGATTAAAATATCAAAACAGAATGTTTTGGCCATTATTCTACATTTCTATGCCTTCTCAATTGCTGAATGGACATACTCTGAACATCATATCAAGTCCTTATACTAGGCTGGACTGCAGTTATGCATATTTAATTTTTTCTGTAATTAGTGCTGGAAAAGATAAGAAGGTGACTTTAGCAGAGATATATATGGCTACATCATTGCCAAATATGTTTTCTTCAAATTTTCATCAAATAAACGTGGGTGGAAGAATTCAATATGACAAACTTTAACTATGAATGATTGCTTTTTTCACACAGACCCTCCTCCGGGAAGTACCAGAGTTATTGGTCAGTGTTCCCAGCTTTTGCCGGTATATTTGATCATTGTGACATCAAAGGTTTGATCCATTTAAGACTGAAGACACTTCTCGACCTCCAATGTGCCACCTCCATCTAACCAATCCTATTGCAATAATGGGCCGACTGTCACTGAAAGCCTGATGAACCGCAATCCTTGCTACCTGGCCCCGCCTGATTACCAGGCTCAGCAGGCACCTGTCAACTTTAATGCAGACTACATGAGTGACCCCAGCTTGTATGCATAATACACCTCTGACATTGGCTCATCTCCACCCAGTTGGCAAAGTTAATAATTAAGTCAAATATAAAGTACTATACAGTATTAAATTTAATTCCTAATAACACTACAGTATAGTGTACAGTATGCCTGCCATAGCCCATTAATGCTTGTACAACATGCACACTAGAGCGTGACTTGACACATGCACTGTATTGGAACTTATATCATCATTTTGTTTTCCAGAAAAGACATTTTGAAATCGAGCATAAAAAGATAAGGATGAAGTTCAATTGAACTCTAATATCGTTTTTTAAAACGTTGCCTTTTTTACTTTTATACAGTCAGATTTACCAGCTTCACAATTTTAATACATTTGCCACGCTATTATTTTGGACAACACACAATGCACAATTATATGTCATAACCGGTAATAAAATTTTACACCGGGATGTTTCATGCTTTTATTCCACTTCCTGGTTAATGGCTTGTACTGTTTAATGGGAAACTGAACTTATCGAAATAATTATTTGATATTATGCTTTTCTATTTCATTTCCTGGTTCCACACACATGTGCTTTGGGAACAAGTGTAGAAAGCCTACACTGCCAATCAAACTTACTGTACAGTGCTGTAGAAATCTAACTCACACAAACATGGTCTCCGGGAGTTTTAATTTTCTTGAGAAGGAGAGAATAATTGTGAGCTTTAAACAAAACCTTATGTGATGCTTACTTCTCCTATTTAAACTAATTTAATATTTTTTAAATCACAACTTTTTTATTTTCTCAATGATGTTACATTTTGCTGTATAATTAGACATTGCATATGTAATTTATTCGGGTAAGAAACCCCAGAAAAAAAAATATTATTAATATTTTCTTTTTGGGGGGGGGGGGGGTTCTATTCAATACCAACATTCCCAACGTTTGGCAGGCTTGCTCTGATATTCATACTGTTTATGCAAATATTCCACACACAAACACGGCCTCTGGGACGGATAACTTTATTTCATTTTAAAACAGTCATAGCAGTCCAGAATTATAAGGAATGTAACAAAAATTGCAAAAGAGCAATCAAATTAGCAAAAATGGATAATGAAAAAAGGATTGCAATAGAAAGTAAGATCAACCCTAAGAAGTTATTTAAGTACCTTAATAACAATAAAATGATAAAAGAAAATATAGGACCCTTTCAGTGTGAGATGGGTAGGCAGATTATTGGAGATAAGGAAAAAGCAGAGGTACAGATGAGACCACGAGTATTCTAAAGCTTGCCTTAAACTAGCCCGGTTACATTCTGGGTATGTGCTGGGTGTAACCTGGCTAGCTTAAGGCAAGTTTAAGGCATTTCTGCATTTACTAATGACTCATAGGATTAACACAGCAGGGGTCCCTGGCAGTCCCATTCAGTTTGAATGGGACTGCCAGGGACCCCCACTGTTAATCCTATGAGTCATTAGTCAATGCAGAAATGCTGGGACTAGTTTAAGGCAAGTTGAAGGCATGTATCCAGCATGTACCTGGGTGTACCTGGGTCTTTTTGGCGATTGCCACTGGTTTGAGTTAGAATAACCGTGGGTACTACAGCATTAAAAACAAATTCTTTGCCTCTGTGTTTACCAGTGAAGAATCAATTTCAATAGTAGTAATGCAGGAGGAAGCAACAACCACCATATTAATTAACAATTGGTTAACTGAGGAAGAAGTTCATAAGCGGCTTGAAAAAATTTAAGTAAACAAGGCACCTGGCCACCCGGTGGCATACATCCAAGAGTTCTCAGGGAGTTAAGTTCAGTAATAGCCAAACCATTATATTTAATATTCAAGGACTCCATTTCCACAGGATTGGCTTAAAGCAGATGTGGTGCCTATATTTGGAAAGGGAGTTAGATCACAACCAGGGAATTACAGACATGTAAGCCTGACTTCAATAGTGGGGAAACTACTTGAAGGTTTAATAGGGGATAATATTCAGGAATACCTAATGGAAAACAAAATTATTAGTAATAGTCAGCCTGGATTTATGAAGGATAGATCATGCCAAACAAACCTTTTTTGTTTCTTTGAGGAGGTAAGTAGGAATTTAGACAGGGTAATGCAGTTGATGTGGTCTACTTAGATTTTGCAAAGGCTTTTGATACAGTTTCACACAAGAGGTTGGTGTACAAAATAAAGAAAATTGGATTTAGTAATAATATACAGTATGCACCTGGATTGAAAACTGGTTGAAGGATAGACAACAGAGGGTTGTCATAAAAGGAACTTTTTCAGGTTGGGCTAAAGTCATGAGTGGAGTACCCAGGGATCGGTACTGGGACACCTGCTTTTTAACTTGTTTATTAATGACCTTGAGTTTGGCATCGAGAGCAAAGTCTCCATCTTTGCTGATGATACTAAATTGTGTAAGCTAGTAGAATCAGAGCAGGATGTAATTTCTCTTCAGAAGAATTTGGAGACACCTGAATCGTGGGCAGGTAAATGGCAGATGATTCAACCTCACACACCCAGCGTACATCTGCGTTGCTCCAAAGGCGCGAGCCTGATGAAGGCCCCCCAAGAACTGCTCCCCTCTGCACAGGACCAGCGTGCTAAGGGTTAACATGTGCTTGTTCTTTGTTGAATCGGCAACCCCACCCACTGGAATGTTAATGAGCCAAGGGGACAAAGAAAAGATCTTTTTGTTCACAGACGCACCAGATTCAACCTCACCCACCCAGCGTACATCTGTGTTGCTCCAAAGGCGCACAGCCTGATGAGGGCCCCCCAAGAACTGCTCCCATCTGCACAGGACCAGCGTGCTAAGGGTTAACATGTGCTTGTTCTTTGTTGAATCGGCAACCCCACCCACTGGAATGTTAATGAGCCAAGGGGACAAAGAAAATATCTTTTTGTTCACAGACGCACCAGATTCAACCTCACCCACCCAGCGTACATCTGCGTTGCTCCAAAGGCGCACAGCCTTTGGCGCAGCCGAAGGGCAGCCAAAGGGCGTGAGCCGTTTGCTGCCGTTCGCTGATGTTAGTTGATGTTAAAGTGATGTTGAAGCTGCTCTATTTCTATCTGAAACACATAAGCCCTTTATCCCCTGTACCCAATTTTCCAACTTTATCTGTCCATGAAATGTCTATGAATTACCTGTATAACCCTGTTCTTTTATCGTAACCATGTATTTTTTATAACTTTATGTACTGCACCGACACACTTTATTCGAGCAAATACCCGGTATGTACCTGGCAGATACCTGGAATGCGCCACTCCTCACCTCTGACAAGCCCCGTTGCATTTGCCTTCCCAGCCTGGGTTCATGCCTGGCTGATGGGCGGCTGATCTGTTAAATGATAATGATTAGGATTTAATAGGCTGCAATGCTTCGCGTGTCTACCAGATGGCATAAATTCATGAATTGTAATGCAGTATATATATATATACTGTGCAGTATTGCAGCCAGCGGGAATAAAATGCTTCAATCCCTGCTTGGAAAATAACTCAATGCACTCGGGCAGAAAACAGTCACAAACCTCAATACACACGGGTATACCCGAATTCGTGGGACTAGCCAAGCTCGAATAAAGTGTGTCGCCAGTGTATGTGCCCAGGACATACTTGAAAACGAGAGGTATCTCTCAATGTATTACTTCCTGGTAAAACATTTTTATAAATAAATAAATAAAATAAAAAATGAGGTTTAATATTGATAAATGTAAGGTTATGCATTTGGGATGCAAGAATAAACAGGCGACTTACAAATTAAATGGGGAAAAATTGGTGGAATCCTTGATGGAGAAGGATTTAGGCGTGCTTGTAAACAGCAAGCTTAGCAATAGTGCCCAAAGTCATGCAGTAGCTGCAAAGGCAAACAAGATCTTATCTTGCATTAAATGGGCAATGGATGGAAGGGAAGTAAACATAATTATGCCCCTCTACAAAGCACTAGTAAGACCACACCTTGAATATGGAGTACAATTTTGGGCACCAATCCTAAGAAAGGACATTATGGAACTAGAGAGAGTGCAGAGAAGAGCAACCAAATTAATAAAGGGGATGGACAATCAAACCTATGAGGAGAGGCTAGCTAAATTAGATTTACTTACATTAGAAAAGAGGCGTCTAAGAGGGGATATGATAACTATATACAAATATATTCGGGGACAATACAAGGAGCTTTCAAAAGAACTATTCATGCCACGGGCAATACAAAGGACTCTGGCCAACCCTTAAGGTTGGAGGAAAGGAGATTTCACTAGCAACAAAAGAAAGGGTTCTTTACAGTAAGGACAGTTAAAATGTGGAATTCATTACCCATGGAAACTGTGATGGCAGATACAATAGATTTGTTCAAAAAAAAAGTTGGACATCTTTTTAGAAAGGAAAAGTATACAGGGATATACCAAATAAGTATACATGGAAAGGATGTTGATCCAGGGATTAATCCGATTGCCAATTCTTGGCAATAGGTTGAAATTGATGGACGTACAGTGGCGGCCGCCCTTAGTCTACAGCAGCCGCCTCCGCGTTTTTTTTTCAAATGCGTTCAGACGCGGGCTTTTTTTTTTCTCCAGCGCCGCAAGCGCTTCCTTTGTTTAGCGCCATTAGCACTGATTGGAGAAACGGCTGCGCGCGACCGCAAGATGCGGCTGGCACGCAGCCAATTTCGGCAGGGAAAACAAAAAGCCGAGAAAAAATGCGGTTAAAGGTTTAGATTAAGCTTGGATGCAGCAGTACGTAATCTACTATGTAACTATGTAACAGTTTCTTTCAAATTCTTCATGCTCATCCAAGCATTACTCCAAGACACACTAATTGAGTTGCACCTCTCCCCCCCCCCACCCACACACAAAGCAAAGCAAAATGCATTTGACTCGTTATCAAAACCTCCCCCAGCAATAGGACATTCACACACATAGACACTTAATGATTCAGACTTTGGTTCCTGTCTGAGAAATTACTTTTCATGGTTTAACATGCATGTGTATGGCTGATACGTCTGGCATTGTGTTTTGTCTAGAATGACTTCACTGTCAATGCGAATTTCAAGTCCGAAAACAAAATAAAAAAAATAGGCATAACCTTTTTTTTTTTTTTTCTTGAGGAGAGAATAATTGTTATATATTAATATATATATATTATATAAATGTTATAATTAAACAAAACTTTATGTGATGCTTACTTCTCATATTTAAACTAATTTAACATTTTTAAAATCACAACTTTTTTATTTTTTTAATGATGTTGCATTTTGCTGTATAATTAGACTTTGCATGTGTAATGTATTCGGGTAAGAAACCCTGAAAAAAAATATTAATAATAATTTTTTAGCAGGGGGGGGAGCAGGGGGGTTTCTATTCAATACCAACATTCCCAACTGTTGATAGGCTTGCTCTGATTTTCATACATTTTATGGAAATATTCCACAAACACAAACACGGTCTCTGGGAGTGATAACTTGTATTTCATTTTAAAACAGTCAGAACAGTTGCTTTCAAATCCTTCACGCTCATCCCAGAATTAGACCAAAACACACCAATTGAGTTGCACCACCCCACACACACACACAAAGCAAAGTAAAAGGCATTTGACTCGTTATCAATACTTCCCCAGGGGCATAGAGAAGGACATTCAAACACAAATACACAATATTTCAGGCTTTGGTTCTTGGGAGCGATACATTTTATTACATTTTAAAACAGTTCAAACTGTTTCTTTCTAATCCTTCATGCTCATCCAGTCATTAAAGCATTTTTAATTCCATGAGGCTCAGTCATTTGCAGAATGCAAAAGTGGCAAATCTCTCAAGAGCCACTCTTTTTATGTTGTTGGCCACCCTTCTCATAGGATACAATCTGTAATGACAAGGAAGAATATTACAGGTGCAGGAAAAACACGCTTTAACCTAGTATATAACACTTTACCTGTACTGTCCTTTAAGTTCAGTATACTGCACTGCGGCACAGTAATTATAAACCCTGTTCTGTCACTCTAGGAGCTACTGTACAGTGCACCACATTGGAAACATCTCTATACAGTGCTGTAATAAGCAGCATTGCACTTCCTAAAACAATACTATTGCATTATACTGTACTTAATTACAGTAATACATTTACTTTACACGTCGATATGTCCATCCCAATTGGCGTTGCATCACCCTGATGCTGGTCTCAGATGCTGTGATATTGTAACTGTTCTCTAGAACCATCTTGGCTGTTGCTGCACAGCGCTTATCATTAGTCTCACTGATTTCATCCACCAGACGCTTTGCCACCCTATTGTTCTAAATGAAAAGAGACCAATTTGTTAGGCCCAAAATTAATTCTAAACAAATACATGAAATATATGTATATTTATTATTCTAAAATTAGTAAAATAATGTTTTGGCTGTTAAAGAATTCCAAAGAAAACAAGTAAACCAAAAAATTCATTTTGATATGCAGGAAAAGTTTGGAGTAAAAAAATCAGCAAGAGGAAAAAAAAGACATTTAATATTTTCTTCTAAAATTAGTAAAATAATTTGAGTATAAAATAATTGCAAAGAAAACAAGGAAACCAAAATATGCATGTTGATATGCAAGAAGCTTTTAGAGTAATACAGTAATTGAAGCAAGAAAATAAAAATACTTACTCTGTTGTGACTGGGACTCTCCGCTTTATATTTCTAGCTTGCCCTTAGGCATGATAGCAGACAGTGCTTTGTGCTAAATTTAGGCCCAAAGTAAGTAACCCGTGTTTGATCTGTACAGCTCGTGTCCTCTCTTGTACATATCCTGTATTTTCATGCTGAGATCCTTTGAAATAACTTTCCTCGGCATCGCTGCTTTAGAAAATATATCAAGCACAGAGGAATGTATATTCAATGTATATTCGATGTACAGTACTGTATATTCAATGTGCATTGAATAAACAGAAGTGATGGTGTATTTATAATGGACCTCAACATGGAAATATATATATGGTGTAAAAATCTATAAAATAAAGGAGACTTTTGTTGGGCCGATTTTAATCCTTAGCACCATGCGCCAAGAGGGCACCACTATTAGGGTGTAATTAATATATTTAGCCAATCACCTGCAACTGCTTATTGGGCAGCTTGTGGGAGGCCAGACCCTCCTTCTTCTAGGTATATAATCTCCCAGCAAGGTCCCTGTATTTCACTATTCACTTTACTTGCAGACATGTGAGTATATTCACTGATATATACCAGTTTTTAACTGCACCTATGTTATATAAGCATTAGTATGCATTTAGCGTAGGGACCTGCTATAGAGACTTACCTTGATGTGGTTAGTAGGCTTGGGATTATTTGATCAAAGGATGTAAACCAAAAGTCTCCTTTATCTTATAGATTTTTACACTATATATATATATTCCCCATTTATTGCTATCCCAAAGGGAGAAGCGCAGGGATTCACTGTCTGTTTTTCACATTTGAATGGCCAATCCCTTCGCTTGCTGCATGCTCCATACATGAAGAAATGTGGTGATTATATATTTGTTGTATACAACTACCAACAACTAGTTTTTACCACAATCAGCAATTCAACATGATCATCTTTCTTGTCAGTTTCCAGTCTGAAATATGAATAAACCACTGGTTCAGGGGGAGAACATCTACCTGTCTGAACAACCATAGGCTTACAGTATGGCACCGCCTCTTTTTTCACTTTTACCCTGTGATGAGAAACAGTACAGTGTTTTTTGATGAACACTGCCACAGCAGCAGGGTCTATAAGTGGTGGCTGGGTTGGTGGTGGTAATGACTTTGTGGCCTGTCTAGAAGAAATGTCAGGGATTTCCCTGACAGTATTGAACTCTGGTCTCTCTTGTGCCAAGTCTGGAATTCTGCCTGACTGCCAACTGGACTGCAATTGTCTGCTATTGATTTGTGCAGATAACCCTCTGAGGATTCTAATTGCTTAATACCCGGCACGTATATCCTACTACCTGTTTCCTGTGCATTTTTATTGTGGTTCTTCCCTATAGAAAAGTTTGCTGTCTTTTTGTGTATCTGCTGTTGCTGTGTAGCAAACCATTTCAGACTTCACTTTATTTTTCTCTCTCCAACTGTGTACTCTCCCTGTTTACTGACCATCGCTACATGCTTGCCGCCAACCCTGACTGCTGCCTATTTATTGACCTTCTCTACCACTTGCTTGTCTGTCTTAGCCATAGGCTCCAACCCCACAGTCGCTCCTCTTGACAGAAGACTGTTAGCTGGTGAAATTTCCATGAAAATGTACCAGTTTTGGGTCCCAAGGTTGGCCATTTCCTTTCCATTATAAATAGCTGCATTGTTATTGTTGTTCAGTGGAGCTTTCCTGGACCATGTGCCTCCTCCTCAATTATCTCACTGAATGTGCCTTCCTCCTACTAACTTGGCACCAGACCCAACAAAAATGCAAACAGAGCCAACTATTAGGGTCTCCAACATGGATGCCTTCTGACTTATCTGCCTCTACCAACATGGCTGCTGAGGCAGGAAGTCAGCGTCTTCCTGAGCTAGATTGTTTATGCATGCCTTCTAACTTTATAAAGATTCTATTCCCTCTCTTATTGGCTGTTCAAGGTACAGTACTTCCTACCTTGTCTCCTGGTCGAAGCTTTGTTCCTGTTTTGTGTGCCTCAGACCCCTGCCTGCTGCTGGACTATTTTGCTTCTCTCTCCAGCCCTGGCCCAGAAACTGTGACATTGACCATTCTACTGATTAAGGATTTAAATCCCAGATAAGGGTCGGTCTCTACTCTCCACATCTGCCTAGCGGGTCTGTCTCCTTGTCAGTACAAAGCCACATACACAGCCAAAACACATTGCACAGGCCTCGCAATAGACTCAGCAGAAGTGCAGAAGACCGTGTCCTTCCAGGGCCAACTCCTGGGTAGGCAATCCAACCACCTGTCTGTGTTGGAAACTAAATTGAATTCCATTGCCCGCACCTTGCAAACCCTCGCTACCATTTTCTCTCTGAATCCCCTGCTAATTTCTCTTCTGCACCTGCTCCTCCGGTCCAACAAGTGGCACCAATTCCGGTAGTTCTCAAGGGGCCAACTATCTTGACTCCAGACCGGGCAATCACTGCCAGAGCCACCCTTAAGTGGATTCAACAAGGAAATCGCCTGGTAGGCCACTACTCAGTCAAATTCCGGACATTGGCTGTGGAGACAGACTGGAATGAAGGAACCCTGAAAGCTGCTTTCCAGCAAGGTCTCCCCAAAAGGCTTAAGGATGAACTTTCCTGTAAAGAAATCCCGGCAGACATAGAAGTACTGATCACACTCAGCATCTCCTTGGACACCCGCATCCTGGAAAGGCAACAAAAGCAGAGGCGGGATCACCAAATCTATCGGTTCTTCTGGAACCTTATCTTCCTAGCTCCTTTCTGTCCCAATTACCATTACGGAGGGACCCATGCAGTTGGAGGGTATGCTGCTTTCAGAGGAAATTAAGCATATGGTTTCGATTCTGTCTGAAGCAGCCAGGAAATGCCAAGGTCTAGAGAAGGAGGGAGAACTTTCTCTGGTCACATCTAATTTCTGTCCTCCCTCCCCCTGCCATCTGATGTTACCCATCCGGCTCTCCTGGTAGAGGTGCTCCTTGTCATTCAGGTCATTCAGGAATTTGGGGACTGCAGGCTCCTTGGTGGACCAAGCTTTCACCCTTCATGTCGGCATTCAACACAAAGGAAAATCTCTGCTACCTTGGGTAACAAACTGCTGGGAACCGGCATTATCTCTCAGGAGACTCCTCTGCTCACAGCTACCATTGAGGTGCTTTATCATGGGTTATACAGCTGGGTATAATTCACTCTCCAGCCACTGATACCATTTTTGGACTTCCATGGCTGTGAACTCACAACCCACAGATTGACTGGGTATCAGGATAGGTGATATCATGGGCCCACTCCTGTTGGTCCAAGTTTCTGGTCATCGCACGCTCATTGGGGAACCTACATTGCTCCAAACCAGGGGACTTATTAGTCTTCCTTCCACATACCAGTCTTTTCAGGACTTCTTCAGTTAAAGAGCTACTCCCTCATTGTTTTTCGACTGTCCAATCGATCTGCTCCCAGGGGCGTTCCTCCTTGTGGGCAGACTTACTCATTGTCTGAACCAGCGACGGCAGCCATAAAGGAATATATTGAAGAAAATCTGTCTCGCGGATGACAAATAATGACAAAGCATATAAATTCTCAGAGAACCCTGGACCTTGTGAGCTCCCTTAGCGATTACCTGCCCATTTCTCGAATTGGCACCAAATTCAATCAGTGCTGAGACATCAGCTGTTGCGCTGTGGCTACGGAGGAGATCTCGAGCAGCGGTGACTAAACCAACCATGGGGATAGCTGCTGTGCTGCACAACACCACTGCACTATTGGAGCAGACAGCCTGTAGGAGCGTTGCCTAGTGCAGGTGGTCCTGGTGAATGAGGCTGCTATGTCCCATGCGGCAGTGCCTGATGTGTAGTTCATGATCCACCAGAGTCAGCATTTATACACAATGACAAACTGGCCGCTGCAGGCTTTGAGGGTTAACAATCGTTTTGAGACGCGATGATTCAATTGCTGTTAAAACGTCAATACTCGCATGACAGGAGCAGAGGTGCCATTTATATATCTTTTGCTGAGAGGGCATCACTCATGCAGAGCAACTTACCATGTAAGATATAAACACACCATCCCTGCAAGAATCACCTAGAGCGTGATATACAGTGGCGGCCGCCTTTAGCCTCCTGCGTCAGTTTCAGTGCGAAATTTGAACTTGCGGGCAGATACGGCATGTCCCGGCCGTTTTCCGGCCGTTTTAGGCGTCGCGGGCGTTTTTCATTGTTTGGCGCTATTAGCGCTGTCTAGCCGTTCAGCGCTGAATGCGGCTGAACGTGTGAAAGTGCGTGGCATGTGGAGAACATCCCCAAATTTTTTCGGGGATGTACAGTAGGAGGATAAAAGGGGCCGTAGCAGTACATTATAAGCATAGCTCTTTTTTTTTAAAGAAAAATAATATCCTGTTTAACCTGCTCGCATAAGATCACAAGCAATAGAATTCCACAAAGCAAACTTAAGACCAAGCAAGGTTAAATGTATCACTAGAAACATAGAGGATATTAATCTTCCTTCCCTTCCTGATTGTTTGAATCCAGCTATAGGATAGTGTGAATCAACTTTGATGCAAAAGCTTAACTACAACTTTAGAACTCTTTTTTATACTCATTTGGAGAGAATAAGCTCTAGATACATACAGATGCAGCAGCATAGATTCGACCACATCTTGGGTAAAAAAAGCAAGATGCCATCAAAACCTCACGTGGTGGTCTGCAGCAGACTAATTGCCCAACAGATTAACACGGCGGGGGTCCCTGCTGTGTGAATCCTACCGGTTTCTACCTGTTTGAAAGAGACGCACAGTGAGAGAGAGACTGAATCAGTCACTCTACCTGAGCACCTCTAACTGGCGATCGCGGGGGGTTTATTTAAAACAGCAGCAGGAAGATTGGTCAGAGCTCCAACCTCTGACAAAATTTGCCATGAACTCCCTGTCTCAAGAATTCTTGAAGTGCTGTCCCTTCTTCACGGCACTAGGGTATAACCCGACTATCTTCCCTGCGACTCCTCAACAGTAGGTGTCCTTGTTTCGCTGCAGCTGATACAGGGCCGACCACCTGCAAAATCTCTCTAAAGGCATAAGGGCGAATCTTCGCACTTTTATGATAACAACTAATTAAAACTTAGACTGTTGTTAAAATTGTGTGAGGATCGGTCTTGAGTCCAAACCTCGTGATGTGCCCCATGATGCACCTCACACTGACAGGATTGTGCGTTGGCGCCGTTCTACTCTTGTCAGGAAAAATAACTCAACCAGGAGTTAACACTGACAGCAGGATAATCATATAATCTACTTCACCTGCGGTGCTTACTCCACCTCTTGACGATTGAATGAGCGGATGGCAATTAGCATTCACAGCCATTCAACTCAGTGTGGATTGGTCCTGCTATCAAAGACAATCATCTCATTCAGCCTTGTTCCTTTCCCATGATTGGCTTACAGTCCTTTATATGCTCACTGATCCCAGCTCTAAATCATCTGAGCATAGTAGTCCTAACCTGCGACGAAGTGCTACCCACAAGCACCCAGCTTGCCGTGCCCTGCTTTGCCTTGGGAAATTCTGCTAACATTGTCCCCTAGTCTCCACGATTTGTACCTGGACTCCTGCCTTCTCCTATCCACGTCCTCGGCTTGTACCTGGACTCCAACCATCTCTACACCTCGACCTCAGCTACGGACATCTACGATTCCAAATCTCCAACTTATCTTACCCTGACCCGGCCACATGACCGAAATAGCACAACGGAGACAGTCTCACAGCTGTGGGTTGAAGTATTCTGAATCCCCACCTCAGCCTCGCGGTTCTCTCCTGTTTGTTGTGAGCACCCATTGCAATAATTTTATCTTCAACTTTTATTCTGAAAATACCTATTTTATTATAAATATTTGTGAAGATCTAATTAAATAAGTAGAGCTGTAATAAAATCAATCTGAGGTAGGTGATTGAGGGGGTTATACATATTGGTGTACAGTGATCTATAATTATATCTGTCTAAGTAAAACAAAGTTCCCTCTTCAACCGTAAAATATACAATAAACTTTATTTGTGTTTATATTGCATTCTGTTAAAAGTAAACCTAAACCTAATGCATACTCATTTATGGATCACAGGGGGAAAACAAAACAAACAATAAAAAAAAATATATATATATATATTATAATATTAAGTACATTATTGTGCAGTAAACATCTTAAATCATCACTAATAAATTTAGCTGCAAAGAAACCAAAACTAGATGGATAATCCTTACAGCTACAGGGAGCAATGAGGCTTAACATACAGATGTTTATTCTAAGAATAGTTAATTTTATGGAAAACAGATATATATGTAGCCCCCTTTCCCTATGCCTAAGGGAACTACGCATGCTGCTATACCTGTTTGCTCACAGGAGTCCTAAGCCTCCAATTCTGGGAGCCTGGGGTGAGCTCAATCTCCTTGCAGGGCTCCTTTGAGGGATCCCAGCATTGGCGGTATAAACCCTCACAGGTGGGATAACCCCTCACCCCACACCAACGTTGGCGTTAGTAACCGTTACAGTAATAAAGGTATTAACCCCCCTCCCCCGCTTCCCACCTAAGAGGCCGAACCGCCCTCCCTGGGGCAACTACCCCCACCTCCCACTCCTGGCAGTGTTAAACCATTGCCATAATATGATAATATAGCTATGAATGGGCAATCTACCAAAATAAAAACAAGCACTGAATAAAATTAATTACATAGCAATAGAAAAAAATGCCAATAAAACAATTGATTGGCACAGTGGTACACCATGCCCATATAATATGGCCATGATTTGCCACTATGGCAATGAATGGGCTAGCTAGAAAAAAATAGGCAGAAAATAAAACACAACATTTAAATGAAATAAGCATTTCACAATAAAACCACTGATTGTGACTATTGTAAACCATGCCCACAATATATGGATTACCAAACTGACAATGAATGGGCAACCAAAAAATAATAAATCACAAAATACAATACAGTACATAACACTTAAATTAAAAAAAAAAACATTTGCCAAAAAATGCATTGCTTGACACTGTACTTATGTAAACTGTGCATGTGCAATTGGCTCTTTTCAAATGTGCATGCCCGATCAGCTCTTTAATAATGCACATGCGTGATCTGTACTTGCCTACCGTGCAGGCACAATTGGCTTTCCCACTGCACTTGCGCAATCAGCATTTACGTTTCGCACATGGGCAAGCGGCAGTTGCAGGTCACTCCTGTGTATGCGCAGCGGCAAGCTCCTATCGCACATGTGCACGAGCAACTGCCGATAATGCACGCGCGGTTGGCAAATGCCGTTTGCACATGCGCAATTGGAAAGAAGCGATCACACATATGCAGAAGGGAATTGCGATCATGAATGCACCGTATGAAAAAGACAATCACGCATGCGCAGTTGGAAAGCGTCGATCGCGCATGCGCATCAGCAAAAATATGCATTGAGTGGGCCCCCCAAGAGGACGGACCCCTGGGCATAGCGCAGGCTATAGCTACGCCCCTGGCTAGCACCAATGTCACCATACAGTATATTAGTTTTGAGCTCTATTTCACATTGAGTGCTCATACCAGTGCAAAGCACTTTACCCACTTCTAGTATAAAGTAGCATATCTAATAAGCAGTTTTCTGCCATAAGACATTTCTGGTGTGGGAAGACACAGTCCACTTATTTGAATAATAATAAAAAAAAGGATAAAGTAGCGCTAATCACTAAACTATTAGTACTAATATATATTACAGAATACAGTGTTAATACAACTTAAAAGTGTTAATGGAGGAAGGTAAAGAGTCCAATATAGATATACCCAAGTCCAGCTGCCAGAGTCCATGAGAGAGTTCCATGTCCCTCCAAATGTAAGCATAAAAGAAAGAATGTCTTCCGGCGTGTTGACCCAAGTATATTTGTTATAAATAGTCCAGCTACAAAATCAAAGAAGATAAAGTGTTACTAAAAATTAACTCCCTTTTGAAAGTTCTTGCAATTAATATTCATGTACTTACAATTTGAGTATGACTTGTACTGTAGTTTTCTTCCTATCTGGAATGTCAGAGGTTAATCAAGACAGGCTATATCTCCAGTATATACAGAGTAATTTGAGTATGACTTGTACTGTAGTTCTCTTCTTATCCGGAGTCTCAGAGGTTATTATTTGAATTGGCTGTAATCACCAGGTTACTTTGTTATATTACTTTCTCTCTGTATCTGCTTTATTTGCTGTGCTTCACTTTTTTTTTACTTGTGTGTCAGAAAACCTGTGTTTTATTTAATCTCACCGGGACTTGGTAACTCATAGCTCTCAGTACATATTATTACTTTGTGCTTGAAGTCCTTTCAAGGTTATAATCAGCAAAATAGATATTCCTTAGAGGTATGCAGAGTAGACAGAGGTGCACTGCTAGCCATCAGCTGGTTTTACTCAAGAGCTGCTGCCTAGAAAAGCAGTTATGTTTCTAGTCCTGTTGTGTCTGACACAAGTACACCATTCCTCTCCCTCAAAAATCTGACCAGATTGTAACCAATTTCAGATTAATTTACTTGAATTTTGTAGTACCCACTACACAGTATGTTATGGCGCTAAGATGTCATGCAAGCAACCACAAGGCTTTTTGAGTGCCGCAGATTTACAGTGGTTTGCGGCACGAGAACCGTAAGTCTAGCTACATCTGTACAATCATGTACTGTAGGATTCCTTTATTGCATACAGTACTGCAGTATGTGCAAAAGTACGTAAATATTCTGCCATCCTGTTACTAACCATACATTATACACATTTACAAATATGATTATAAGAGATATAAACAAAAGTAATTTACCTAAAGTTGAAGTTGAAGCACATAGTGAATCCGAGAACAAAGACAATGGGGGCTATGCACTAAGCTCAATGGCTTTGAGTTCTGATTTGGCCAAAAAGCAGATTCGTTAAAAAGTGAAGCCGTGGACGCGACGCACTAAGGCCTTGAGGCCATTTTTTAATGTACCTGCTCAAAATAGCTCAAAACAGACACAGCGTACGAGTTGCTTTTTTCCCCCCTGTTTAACCTTTACGTACGCTAGCTGAAAAAAAAAGAAAGCCGCATGTAACATTTGCATGGAGATTTGCTATCTCCATGCAAGACTGTTACAGGCGACCGTACACTAAATAATTACATTTTAATTATAGTGTACATGAGCAGGGGGTCTCCCGAGCTGAACCGCATTGGTTTCAGGTCCGAGGACCCCTACTTCAAGAGATATAGGCCCCGTTATGGGGTGCCGGTATCCCCTGCAGTTTAAAGCTCCCACGTCACGTGACCGGGTTATTTACATTCTGCAGGGGATACCGGTACCCCATAAAGGGGCCTGTATCTCCTGAAGTAGGGGGTCCTCGGACCTGAAACCAATGAGGTTCAGCTCAGGAGACCCTCTGCACATCTACACTAGTATTAAAACACACATAACAATAAATAATAATTCATTACCGTAGCGGCTATCCGCAATGGTAATGAAGCAGCATTAATGTATTTTAAATAATAGTGTGCGGGAGCAGGGGTTCCCCTGAGCTGAACCGCATTGATTTCTGCCTCAAAGACCCCCTGCTTCCCGAGTTACAGGCCCCGGTATGGGGCATCGGGTGCCAGTGCCGCCGCCATCTTTATAGCGTCCAAGACGACCACAAAGAAGAAAGAAGACACAAACGTGGATTTGTTATAGTTTTTTATTTTATGGCTTACCTGTGGATTGGATCCTGTGCTTCCAGGTCGCTTGGATTTCGGACATACAGGGATAATAATTGATTGTTTGGCTCATGTTTAGGTTCTTTTCATGTATGGATAATGTATTTAGCATCTTTATTTTGTCATTGTTGTGAATAATGTAATTTGTATTTAGCTAAAGGCTTCTTTATGGTAGTAAGATTAGAATGATGGTGGTTACTTTAAATTAGAATTATTTTGGCAATGGTTTGGCTTTAGCAATTGAATAGGGAATTGTATAATTGATTTGTATTGTATTTTAATTGTTTGAGGAAATGGATTAATTGATTGATGATAATTGTTGGTTGGTTAGTTTCTAATTGATTTTCAGGATGGCATTGGGGGTTAGGGGACATTGTTCATAGTGTATTTTATTGTTACATATATTTTGCATAGTGTTATATGATGCACAGATTAATTGCACCATGTACACACTCAATGCAATTGTGTGACATTTCATAGACATTTGTGTAGCTGCAGTTTTTTTTTTTATATTTGCAATGGCTGCTGGATTTATTTTAACATGCAATGTGGTTTTAAGATTAAAAATTCATGTTTTGATTTGTGGATGTTTTATGTGTTTCATAATGGGCAAATAATATATTATCCATATCTGGATAATAGTTATTTGGCACATTATTGTACTGTAGGTGTTGGGCGGGGGGATGTATGTATTGAATGTATAGGCCAGGTTTATTTATTTTACATTCAGGGTGGGTTCCTTGGTTCTGCATGAGACCTCTGGAGACCACCTGCGGTCTCCTCGGGTATCTAACGGGTATCAGGCTGGTGGTTCCATGGGTGACACCTGCAGGGATGAAGCGGTGGTTCCACATCTGTGGGGGCACCGCGGACCCGTAGTCTGCGGGGAAGAACCGGTGGTCCCACATCCGTGGGGGCACCGCGGACCCGTAGGTGCGGGGATGAAGTGGTGGTCCCATATCCGTGGGGGCACTGCGTACCCATAGTGAGCACTGTGAGTTCCTCAGACCCCCGTGAGAACCACCCGAGGCCCCGCAGACACCTGTGGGTCTGACCCGGGGCTCCCAGACATCCGCGGGCCTACCGTGGGGACCCAATTGTGGCCCACGGTGACCCAAGGAGACCACCTGGGGGCCATGGCGCTTGGCGGGACCCACCAACAGGCCTCCAGAACCTGTGTGAAACAAGTTGCTGGTACCCTGTATGTAAAATAATAAATCATGTATTTATGGGGGGGGGGCACAGGGGGTAGGTTATGTATTTAATAAATATAATGATGTTTATTGTGGGGCAGTGTATTGTTTTTATTGTGGGTACTGGGGTTGGGGGGAGGGGGTATTGGCCCCAAGGGTATATGGGTAGGCCTCCCTTGTGGGTAGTGGGTGAGGGTGGTTAGACATCACGGGGTGGGGGGTTAGTATGGGAGGGTATGTAGGCCTCCCGAGTGGTGGGTGAGGGTGGGTTAACCCCTTAATGACTGTAGGGGTTAATAACCACTAAGGTGATTAAGGGGTTAGGGGACATTACATTGGCTATTTTTATTCTTGTGTATGTTTTGCAGCACCGGAGGGACATGGGCAGGATGAAGATGAGGATGAAGACGGCCTTCATCGTGGGTGCCTGTAAAAGGTAAGTGTAATATGTTTTGACTGTATTTATTGAATGTTATATGTATTTAAAATGGCCAAATGCATTATTATCCATATTTGGATAATAGTAATTTTGGCCATTACTGTATAGTATGTGTTAGGGTGGTGTATTTAGTTATAATTGTTGTTTCTTATTTTTTTAGGTGCAACATTGGTTCCGCAGGCCCGCGGGTACCCTGGGACTCCCGTGGGGACCCCGGGACGGCCGCGGGGACCCCCAGACTCCCGCAGGGACCCCCGCACTCCTGCGGGGACCCCCACTTGGTGAGCCAGGGACCCCCACGGGGTCAGCTGGGGACACCCGCGCAACCCCCGGGCTCCGTCGGGACCCCCGCGGGGTCAGCTGGGGACACCCGCCGGCCTGCTGTATGGGTTTTGCGTATGCAAAAATAAAAAGCCAGAATTTTTTCTAAGTCCAGATTTCTTTGCGTCTACTCTGACCTGACGTGTTCTGATCAACGCAACTTTCACGTTTGCTAAGGTTGCGTTGCTTAGTGCATCCCGCTTAAGGGCAGAATTTCACACAAACGGTTGCGATCGAGCAAAGTTGGACTTAGAAAAAATCCCTGAAAAAAGTCATTTTTAGACCGCAAAGTGCCTGTTTGCGTTGCTTAGTGCATCGGGTTGAGCCAAAATTCACGATCGAAGAGCACTTTGCGGTCTAAAAGTGACTTATCGGAGCTTAGTGCATAGCCCCCAATATATTTGTTAAACCAGCCAATAATGGTGGGGCTATTGTCATAATGAATAAGGGTCAATATCACCAAGAGGCTATTTGCCAGTTTAGTAACTTAAATCATTAGGTAAAACCTTATACTGTTGTAACAACAACAATTAAAAAATCATTAATATTGTTGTCAAAAGTGGTGTAGAAAATAATTGAATAAGTAAGAAACAGAGTGTGTTTCTAGTTACAGAATTTCTATCTACCTGTGTATTTTACATGCTGTTGAATATCTGTAAAAATAGCAAGGCAGAAAATGTATTGCAGGTACAAATAACAAATTACATCTTTCATCTTTTAGGCATCTTTGTTGATACATTTTCACAGCCACTGGTTCTGAACATACTACACCAGTATTCTGAAAAGTCAACAGATTTTTGAATAAAATGAATTCAATACAACTACCAGATACATCTGTCGTACTGGTCACCATAGGTATACAAAGTCTGTATCAAGCGATATGATACAGTGAAGGGATTAAAGCAACACATTTTTATTTTCATTAAAGTCTGATTCCACATAAGTTCTCTGACTTTTTGATTACACTTCTCTGCTCTAGCTTATGCCAACCTTTTCATAGCAGGTTTTGAAGATATATCTATTTTCAATACCAATCCCTTCAAGTTGTACATTCTACAGTGGTTTCTTGACATACTGTAGATTATATATTTTTCTTCTATGGAGAGGTGATACGGAATCCATTGAAGGCTTTAAGACTTATGTGAGATCTGAATACCAAACTATCAAATTCACTGTTATAAGCAGTGATAAGCACATAGGGGGATATTCTAGTAGCTCTGATTTGTTTCAATCCATAAAAAAAAGAACCCTTCCCGATCAGATTGGCATGTTTTGCTATTCTTTAAATTCTTCTCGCATTTCAAAATCATGCTGACTGTTAATAGCTCCGAAATGTGCAAAAGGCTAAACCGCTTTAAACAACTACTATAGCATTTTTTTTGCCATCACCTCAAGGAGATGAGATAGGAAATGGGAGTTTCCTCAGAACCTGAAATTGGGCTTTTGGGTGGTGGTGGTGGTGGTGGCAATAGAAGAGGATGAGATATGTGATTGTGGAGTTTTACAGCATTTAGGTTAGTTCAATGCTAGAGATTTGCCCTGATGCAGGACTCAGCTATTTGGGTCTACTTCATTGTCTTCAGTTCTTAGCAAACAGCTGTGCTAACCTGCTCATATGACCTCCTATGGTCTATAATAGGGCACCTCCCACTTCACAGGGCTTCTAATCTATTTTGCTAGCTGGATCCTGTTTGCAGACCTGTTTGTACCTTTGCTATCTGGACCCTGTTTGTTCTGATCCTATCCTGTCTTCAGATTACCCGTGCTGTTCCTGTCCTGACTTTGGATCCAGTTTGCTGTTGCCGCCTTTCCTGTATATGGATCTCCCCCTACTATTATTCCTGCTCTGTCCATGGATCCCCTCTGCTATACCTGCTCTGTCTATTGAATATCACTACTGTTCCCGTCCAGACTTCAGAACAACTCTGCTGTTTCCCCCTATCCTATCTACCCTTTTACCAACCCCTCCCAGAGCCCTCAGATGCCCAACGTCGCGCAGATCCAAACTCCCTTGCTCCAGCGGCAGTCAACCCCACATCTTTATTGGACTACAGACTGTCCTCATGGATTACCCCCCCCCCCCTCTAACCTGATAGTTGAATGTCAGAGGATGTGGGTTCTAGGCTTGACACTGGAACCCTCTTCATTCAGGACGTTCCTCCTTCTCCTTCCGTGCACCCCAAAACTGGAACAACCTACCAGAGACTCTCATATCCACTACCAGCTTAAGTTCTTTCAAATCTAAGGCTGTCTCACACTTTAATCTGGTCTGTAACTGTTTCATACGCTCATAAGATATATTTTCTTTAACTGTGCATGCAATGTCTTGTATATAATGTATACCTTGTTCATTTATGTAACTGTATTTGTAACCATGTATTATTTTGTTTTACTCTGTGCCCAGGACATACTTGAAAACGAGAGGTAACTCTCAATGTATTACTTCCTGGTAAAATATTTTATAAATAAATAAATTACAAGGGTACGTAGATTTGTCAGTATTGGTCTTATAAAAATATGTTAGGAGCTGTGGGATATGACTCATTTAAATGTACTTTGCATAGTCATTAGCATATCTCTCAGGTCAGCACAGGCATCTCTCCATAATTGTTTTGGAGGGAGGTTTGAGGGTATATATACACACACACACACAACTGGAGATACTACTAAACTGGAACTACTCCTCCTCCTTCTCCTTCCGATTCAAAAGCAAGTACAATCTAGGCGGATTGCCTAAAATTGTGCGGTTTGTCACTTTTTATAGACAGGTTTAATTTATTGAATTTCTAATACTGAATACAGATTTTTGTCTAGCTTTAATCTGTAATTTATCCCCATGTCAAATCATGTGGTTTGAAAAGTATAAACTCGCATCTACTAGAATACTATAACCCCTATAGACTTTTTGGTATTTGAGTAAATGTGGAGGGCAGAACCTGGTCAACAGACTTATTTACAAAACAAAGAGACTATCATTTTATAGCATACAGATTTCACCCTTCTACTATTTCTATAGATACAATAGACACTCTATTCAAATATAAATCTATAATTGCATATAGAACATCACAAAATCATAAAGATGTGTGTATTAGAGTGGAACCAAGGCTAAAAAAAAGAACAGGTTTCTGTCTATATCAGGCCTGCACAACACGCGGCCCGCGGACCACATGTGGCCCGCCGGCACTCACTATGCGGCCCGCAGCGGCGGTGGCAGCTTTCCCCCCCCTCCTCCTCCTCCCGAGTCCGCTCTCCCTCCCACGAGTCCGCTCTCCCTCCCCCGAGTCCGCTTTCCCTCCTCCCCTGAGTCCGCTCTCCCTCCCCCCGTGAGCCGAGCCCCCTCTCCCTCCCCCGTGAGCCGAGCCCCCTCTCCCTCCCCCTGCGAGCCGAGCCCCTTCTCCCTGCGAGCCGAGCCTGCTCTCCCCCTCCTCCCCCCCAGCCCGCTCTCAAGACTGCACGCTCTTGCAGTGCGGCACTTCCGGCAGCCGTGATCTGAGGTGAGGGGAGGTGTAGGGGAGGTGCAGAGGCTGATGTGAGGTGAGAAGGTGCAGGGGGTGATGTGAGGTGCAGGGGGATATGTGCAGGGGAGTGATGTGATGTGATGTGCAGGGGCGGGGATATGTGCAGGGGGGGGATATGTGCAGGGGGGATATGTGCAGGGGGTGAGGTGAGGTGCATTGAGGTGAGGTTCATTGAAGTGAGGTGCAGGGGGGTTTGGTGCAGGGGGTGAGGTGCAGGGGAGTGAGGTGCAGGGGAGTGAGGTGTAGGGGGGGTGAGGTGTAGGGGGGTGAGGTACAGGGGAGTGAGGTTCAGGGGAGTGAGGTGCAGGGGGGTGATGTGAGGTGCAGGGTGGTGATGTGAGGTGCAGGGGGGGTGATTGGAGGTGCAGGGGGGGTGCTTGGAGGTGCAGGGGGGGTGATTGGAGGTGCAGGGGGGTGATTGGAGGTGCAGGGGGGGGTGATTGGAGGTGCAAGGTGGGAAAATTATGTGAGGTGCAGGGGGGAGAGTGATGTGAGGTGCAGGGGAGAGAAGGATGTGAAGTGCAGGGGGGGTGGGATGTGTGTGGTGTGCAGGGGGGTATTGTGTGTTTGATCTGGAGGGGGAGTATTATGTGTGTGGGTGAGGGGGAGAGATGGGGGTATGAGAGATAGATGGGGAGTATCGCAAAGGTTGATAGTGAGGGGTTCTGGGGGAGATATGAGGATGATGATGAGGGGTGCTGGGGGAGATATATGAGGATGATGATGATGAGAGGTGCTGGAGGAGAGATGATGATGATGATGATGATGATGATGATGATGATGATGATGATGATGATGATGATGATGATGATGATGATGATGATGATGATGATGATGATGATGATGATGATTTTTACCCGTGCGGCCCAAATTTTTTTTCATTGGAGCAGTTTGGCCCTTCTCGCTTTATGACTTGTGCTGGTCTGGTCTACATCTACCTTTGGCATCTTCCCCTAATATAATGTAATAATGTAACTGTCCACAGTGCAGTGATATTATAAGAGGAAATACGCTGCAAATGGAAGAATTTAAAATTCAATATTTCTTGACCTGCCTAAGCACATATATCCTATATCTATTGTGGGTTAATGTATGTGGGAGAAAATATATGATCTCTCAAGGAAAAGGTGAGTGAGCATAAGAAAAGCATATTGAATGCTAATGTAGATACTCTTGTAGTTCAATATTTCTACCTGGACATACTGCAGCACAGCAGCAATACCAAATTATACTGCAGATCATATCAGGAAAAACTTGGCAATCAGTCAAAAAAAACACCGCACCACAAACAAAAACAGTTAAAGAGGGTGTAATAAAAACGATTTAGTCACAGATGGAAAGACATACTGACGTGTTTTCTCACACTTTGAGAAAGCTCATCGGAGCGAAACATGTCAGTGTGTCTTTCCACCTGTGATTAAATTGTTTTTATTACACCCTCTTCAACTGTTTTTGTTCGTTGTGCGGTGCTTTTTTTGGCTGTTTACCAAGTTTTTCCTGTTGCTACTTCACGCAACGCACGCCTCTGGAGACCAATGCCCTGCAAGTTTAAATTTGTGAATATAGCAAGTCATCTCATAGTGAGTATTATCTCATTCTTACTAGAGACTTTTCCCACTTACAGTAATGGAGATTGTTTAAAATACTGGCTACAGTATGCTTGGCTAATTGTTTTCTTTATGTAGAGTTAGAGTCTAGCCCAGTAATATCCTTCACAACATGAGTAAAGCTAATACCCTACATACAGGTATGTGCAAAGTTTATACTTCATATAGTTGCTAAAGGGTCAGGTTTCTTCAAGATTATCATATCTACCAGTGAAGGACTGTTATTATTGTGTATCAAGGTTCTTTCACATATTACAATGTAGCCCATCCCTTTGAGCCCCAGTGTATATTCCCCTGAAAGGATACTTTTTTCTTCTGCAGATCATATCAGTCCATTGCCAATAGGAGGGCATAGAGAACATGGACATATACTTTGAACGTTGTAACTCTCTATGGTATCTAAGAACATGTGAAATTTTATTGGTTTGTGTAATGGGTCGGAGATTCTGCAGTACTGAGCAAAGTACATTTCTACAAAATTGACCTTTTTACACATCTTTACTTTTCCACTGTGACTTCACTATAAAGAAACGTATCTGGTGTGCATCCTTCAACATCCTTCCCACGTATTTGGTGTATATCTTTCTAAAAAGATGTACAGCCTTTTTTGAAGATATCTATTGTATCTGCCATCACAGTAATGAATAATTTCACATTTTAACTGCCCTAACTGTAAAGAACCCTTGCATGTGTTGTTGGTGAAATCTCTCTTCCTTCAAACTTAAGGGATGACCCTATGTTATTTATGCTGCTCTTGGAAAGAAATGTTTTTTTATTATGTTACCCATTCAAAGTATAGTGGTAATACTTGTCCACAGAGCATAGTATCAATGGACAGAGGAGGTGTTGGAGGAGGTAGTTGCCCCAGGAGGGTAGTTTAGCCTCCTGGGTGTGTAGCAGGAGGGGGGTGGTAACCACTTAATTATCATAGTGGTTAATACCTGCTAAAGTGATTAAGGGGTTACAGGTCTAGTTATTATTTTTTTTTATTTTACTGTCTATGCCCACTGAAGACACAGAGGACCAGAATGAAGAGGATGGCCTTTATTGCAGGGGTAACTACAACTTTTATTTAATATACACTGGCGACACACTTTATTCGAGCTCGGCTAGTCCCACGAATTCGGGTATACTCGGGTGTATTGAGGTTTGTGACTGTTTTCTGCCCGAGTGCATTGCGTTATTTTCCAGGCAGGGATTCAAGCATTTTATTCCCGCTGGCTGCAATACTGCACAGTATATATATATATACTGCATTACAATTCATGAATTTATGCCATCTGGTAGACACGCGAAGCATTGCAGCCTATTAAATCCTAATCATTATCATTTAACAGATCAGCCGCCCGTCAGCCAGGCATGAACCATGGCTGGGAAGGCAAACGCAACGGGGCTTGTCAGAGGTGAGGAGCGGCGCATTCCAGGTATCTGCCAGGTACATACTGGGTATTTGCTCGAATAAAGTGTGTCGCAGCAGTACGCGGGCTAGGTAAAGTTTTATTTTTAATGGGCAAATACGCTATTATCCATATCTGTATAATAGGGCTTTATTCCATAACTGTACTGTATGTGTTAGTGGGGGGAGTTTGTGGGGGTAGAGGGGCTGGGTAGTAGGGTGACCAGTCATTGCCATTGTGGTTATCTGTGCTCCCATTGAGGGTATAGATAACCACAGTGGCAATCAATGGGTATATTGGCTAGAATTTTTTCTTTTATTCTATTTTAATGTTTATTTTATTTAATTATGTATTTTTTGTTTTTGCATCCCAAATGGGCAAACCGTGTGACATTACGTTTGTAACGTCCGTGGCGTCATTTGCCACTAGGATTCCAAAGGAGCAAGGGTGGCACAAAGGAGGTGGCCGACACAGGCAAGTGCATAGGGGTTAGGAAGTGTATGGATCGGTAAGACCACTGCTCCAAGAAAAATGGGAAACTCACCAGCAAAAGAGGATTAAAACCAATTTAATGGTCTACATAAAAAATATGAACAAGACAAGAAAAACTCTCCTCCTACATGTTTCACGCCCCCTGTGGAGCTTTCTCAATACAATTTATACCTCCCCCAGTTAAAAAAAAGTCAACATGTCAATTAGTGATTAAGTGAAAAAAGAAAAAAACAGAAAAAAAATGAAAAGGCAAACATAAATTGAGACCAATAACGTTGAAATCAAGAACATTGAATCTCTTAGGGCATCATGCAGTAAGCAGCGAAAAAATGCATTAGCCAGTTTAGCAATTAGGCATGTTTTTGGCGTGCTAAACTGGCTGTATGCTGTAAGGGGTGAATCCCTGGCGAATGAATGCGCCACCACCATTTGATGAAATGGCGTGTAACCGGTGGCGGAACGGATGCCTGGCGAGAAACTGCCGAGAAGCCGTCCCCTGCCGAGATGTGTTTGCAGCAGAGAGAGATCCGCTGCTCTCTCTGCGCAAACATCAGCACAATAAAAAAAAAATTTTAAACCATTTTTATTCATAGTGTACATGTGCAGGAGGTCTCCGGAGCTGAACCGCATTGGTTTCAGGTCCGGGGACCCCCTGCTTCCCGAGATACAGGCCCCTTTATGAGGTGCCGGTATCCCTCTGCATTTAAAGGTCCCAATCACGTGACCGTGGAATGTAAACAAAGCAGAGGGATACCGGCACCCCATAAAGGGGTCTGTATCTCGGGAAGCAGGGGGTCCCCGGACATAAAGCCAAAGTGGTTCAGCTCCGGAGACCCTCTGCACATCTACACTATGAATAAAACACACATATCAATAAAGACTCGTTCCTTACCTCGTATCTGCTATGGTAGCGAAGCAGCATGAATATTTATTTAATAATACTGTACAGTGAGCAGAGGGTCCCCCGAGCTGAACCGCATCACTTTGTGGACCAGGGACCCCCTGCTTCCCGAGTTACAGGGCCCGGTATTTGTGATCGGATGGGCAGTGTCGCCGCCATGTTTATAGCGTCCCATACTCTACGTGCCCGCAATAAACATGGCGTCCACACTGTAACCGATGCCACAAACCGGGGCCTGTAACTCGGGAAGCAGGGGGTCTCTGAGCCACAAATCAATGCGGTTCAGCTCAGGGGGCCCCCTGCTCCCGCACAATATTATTAAAATACATTAATGCTGCTTCATTACCATAGCGGATAGCCGCTAAGGCAATGAAGGGGTTAACGCATATTAGCATGTTTATTGGGGACAAATGCCCCCAATAAACATAGCAGCAATACACAACATACAATACAGTAATGGGCAACATTACTATTATCCACAAATGGATAATAGTGCAGTTGTCCATTTAAAATACATACAGAACAATAAAGACATTAAATACATATACAGTAGCACTCACCCATGTGCGGCTGCCACGATGAAGGCCATCCTCCTCTTCATCCTGCCCATGCCCCCTCTGATGCTGCAAAACAGACACAAGAATGAAAACATCCAATGTAATGTCCCCTAACCCCTTAATCACCATAGCGGTTAATAACCGCTACAGTCATTAAGGGGTTAACCCACCCTCACCTACCACTCGGGACACCTACATACCCTCCCACACTAACCCCCCATCCCGTGAGGCCTAACCACCCTCACCGACTACCCACAAGGGAGGCCTACCCACATACCGTTGGGGAACCCCCCCACCCACCCCCAGTACCCACAATAAAAACAATACAGTGACACACTTTAAACATCATTATATTTATTAAATACATTACCCACCCCCTGTGCCCCCCCATAAATATAAGATTTATCCTTTTACAAACAGGGTTTATAACACAGACCCACGCGAGTCCCCGGTGGGCTGGCGGTGCACATGACAGACATAGAGGGTACCAGCAGCTCATTTCAAACAGGTTCTGGAGGCCTGTTGGTGGGTCCCGCCATGCGCCATGGCCCCCAGGTGGTCTCCTTGGGTCCCCTTGGGTCACCGTGGGCCACAATTGGGTCCCCACGTTAGGCCTAAGGATGTCTGGGAGCCTGTCACATGGTACTAGAGCCAATCAGAGTAGGGATAGACTTCCCACGCTCTGATTGGCTACCGTTCCATGTGAGGACGGCCATGTTTCTTTTCATGACGTCATCTTAAAGGCAATTGAAGCAAAGCCATTCTGATTGGCTGAGCTTTCATTGCCTTTAAGTGACGTCTTCATTTTTTTGTTTATCGGCCAAAACACATGATTTTCAAGGCCCAATCAGGACCGTGGGAACCATGACGAAAATGTGACGTCATAGGCCTTTAAAAGCCTATGTCGTCTCATTTTGAAGCCAGCCGCCGAGGAGGAAGGACCTCCTACAGAAGAAGGCCAGGGCGTGGCCGAAGACGGGAAGAAGACCCCGGAAGAAGATAGAAGAAAGAAGAATACAGATGAAGATGGATTAAAATTAGAAGACCCGTGGATTGATTTGGATTTTTAGTTTAATGTTTATTTTTTTATGGTTTGTTATTTTATGGGTTCCTGTGCCTGGTGGTTTTGTTCATGAGTAAGCTGTTCAACGGGAGTCGGTGGGGTCAAGTAATGGTAAGTGAACTAAAGAAATATATTTAATTGAACTTGTTAAATTTTTTTAATGCTTTTTTAACATGTGTTTTTTTTTATTTGTGGTATATCATTTCTTGCCACTGTATGTATGTATGTATGTATGTCTAGAGAGATATATACATACAGGGTAAGAAATGATGTTGTTTTAAAAGCTTGATTTGATGTGTTTTAAATTAATTTGTCTATGCTTCTATGCATAAATGTGTGTATAATGTATTTTAAAATTAGATAGATGTAATTGTTGATATTGTATGGTGTACTTGAGGTCAGGGTTAGCCTTGGTTTTCAATTTTGTATTCTTGTTGGTACTTATATTTTTTCACAGGCTAAATTGTTATGTTAAAGGCTTGAATTAGTTAATTGTTTAATTGTTAGGGATGGAATGTAAATTGTTTAGGGATGTCATTAATGAATGCTAATTGATTTATGTTTACTGGATTGGTTAAAATAGTATACTTGTTGGGAGATATTTGTATTTTGCTAGCAATGTTATTGTTAACATTCATTTGCAGAATGTACTGTATATGGTGCATAGATTGTATGCATCATATATACAATGTAAATGCTATGTGTTGATTGGCATTTGAGGTATTTGTTTGGCAGTTGATGATTGTGATTGTAAATTCAGTTAGGATTATTAAAGGAAATTCATTTTATTGTAGTGTGTCTGTATGGAGAAGTGTTATTTGGAGTACCGCATGTTTTTGATAACCCTTCTACATTTATTTGTACTGTAAATTCCAGACTATAAGCCGCAACTTTTTCCCCACGCTTTGAACCTCGCGGCTTAAACAATGACGCAGCTAATATATGGATTTTTCCCGCTTTCAATTTATTTTTTTTCAAAAAAACACATTCTGTGACGTGCTCAGTTTTTTGGCGGCATGAAGCTTTCATTAGACCAGGCCTGCACAACAAGTGGCCCGCGGGCCGCATGCGGCCTGCCTGTACTAACTGTGCGGCTCGCGGTGGCTTTTTGCTCTCCCCCTCCCTCCCTCTCAAGTCCACTCTCCCGCACCACCCCGCGAGCTCGCTGTCACCATCCCCCGCGAGCCCACTCTCCCCTTCGCAGAGTACCAGCGCGCTCTAGCATTGAGGCACTTCCTGCCTGCTGCTTGCTAGAGCGTTCGTGCACTCCTGCTTAGACGGCAGTGGTATTTACTGCTTGGACAGCAGAGGTATTTACTGCTTGGACGGCAGAGGTATTTACTGGTTAATATAGCAAAAGAAAAGTGCCCGGGCGCTCCCTCTGGGTGAAAAATGTAATAGGACAATAAATATATAATAAAAACGTAACAACCTTATAATTACTAAGGTTCGCAGCTGCTTCCAAAGTCTCTTCCTATGACTCAAAGGACCCCCCGTAGGACCTATCCAGGATCCTTATTGATACAGAGTGTAGGGAAGCAAGGAGCACAGCTGAAGTAGAAATCTGCAGGGAGAGTCCTGTAGAAAAAATGAATAAGGGGCACAACTCCGTGCTAAAACTGAGGGTGATTTATTGGATAATTGCACAGGGACAGAAACACAGCCCACACACCGACATGTTTCGTCCCACGGGACTTTATCAAGGTGTACCACATCACTATACCTCCTTACCTTTAATACACCCATTTCGCGCCAAAATCGCCCAACCGAGTACACTGCGCATGCGCGCCGGCGACGCGTCGCATCTCCGTGACATCGCCTCCCCTCTGGCACTAGTCCTGGAGTCAGAGACCACGTCACTGGGATGCGTCCGTTTCCACCCTGGAACGCATGCCAGCTGTGCTCCTATTGGGCGGAGGCGGAAGAGGGATGAAAATTACATTTTTTTTCATTTTTTTACACTCAACAACTTTATTAGTATTAAAAAAAAAAAAAAGAGACAAATATATTTTCTTTTTTTTTTTTTAATACTAATAAAGTTGTTGAGTGTAAAAAAATGAAAAAAATGTAATTTTCATCCCTCTTCCGCCTCCGCCCAATAGGAGCACAGCTGGCATGCGTTCCAGGGTGGAAACGGACGCATCCCAGTGACGTGGTCTCTGACTCCAGGACTAGTGCCAGAGGGGAGGCGATGTCACGGAGATGCGACGCGTCGCCGGCGCGCATGCGCAGTGTACTCGGTTGGGCGATTTTGGCGCGAAATGGGTGTATTAAAGGTAAGGAGGTATAGTGATGTGGTACACCTTGATAAAGTCCCGTGGGACGAAACATGTCGGTGTGTGGGCTGTGTTTCTGTCCCTGTGCAATTATCCAATAAATCACCCTCAGTTTTAGCACGGAGTTGTGCCCCTTATTCATTTTTTCTACAGGACTCTCCCTGCAGATTTCTACTTCAGCTGTGCTCCTTGCTTCCCTACACTCTGATTTCCCTGATCAGGATTGCACGCAGTGGAACTTCGCCTGGATGGATTTCGTATTCCTATACACTCAATGGAAAGGTAATGGGCAGTAGCCCTCATTCTATGTTACCTTGGTCCCTATTTAGGGAAGTGTATATGGTAAGGGGGGTAAGCAGGGTAAACCATATCTGCGGTAGTCGCGCTGACTGACCGCTAGGTCCCATGTTCATGTCCCCCCTTAACCTAGTATTATATAATTGTTGGAATTATTTATGGAAGTTCCTATCTACCTATATGCTGTAATACAGTTTGTGAGTCTATACACTTGTATGAGCGTCAATCTCTACGTTTATCCTTATTGATACAGAAAGACAAAGAGGGACATAGGGGGGAGCACAGGTTTGAGCGATAATATATGTATAAATCCTAATGTGGAAAAAATAAAGATCTTATTCTCAGATGAATTGGTGCAGGGGTGGTATTATATAGAATGAAATAATAACTTAAACACTCACACAGCCTTGTGTAAGTACTGTCCCGTAAATGTTTCTTTCCTCGTCTTCTTCTTAATTCTTCCTTCTCTTATGGTTGTTCTTCTTCTTCTGTCCAAATGCACGTCCCTTCAAACTCTCAGGGAGTTGCAATCGTATGATGTTACCCTCGGAGCAAGAAAATACAGGTTGGGGGACAAATAATACACTAATACAACAGGTTGTTTTCAAATGATTATACACAGTATATGCAGTAAAATCTGCAAGCACTCACACGGGCAAGTGAGTGCAGTCGGTGGGGGGGTATCTTTAACCTCCTCCTACGTAGGGGTTCACACGGAACCCTAATCCTCCACACAATGAGTCAATGGATGGGGGAAGGAGAAGAAATAAATCAAAGCTAAAAATAAAAATAAAGATACTCACATGGCCACGTGTGAGCTCACAAAGTGAATGGGTATCTTTGCAGCTTCTGCTTCAAGATCCAATGCTGCTGCCGAGCATAAAACAGCCAGAAACAAAGTGCTGTATGACTACATAATTCTTTAATGGGCAAAGAAACAAATAAAAATGTCTAAAAACACTCGGTTTACACAACCAAGTGTGGCGCAGAAGGCCAGTCCTTGCAGGAACTTGCGCAGGTAGTTAGGCTCTCAGCTGACTCTTCCTGCGTCCGGGCGTTGAGCTGTGATCTTGCTTCCTACTCCTGACGGTGGCCGTGAACATCCAAAAGGCTCTAGGGTTTGAGCTACGCGTTTCGCCCTCGTTTGGGCTTCCTCAGACTCGTAGTTCGGAGGGGCACCGCGGACCCATAGTGAGCACTCGTGTGTTCCCCAGACCCCCGTGGGAACCACCCGAGGCCCCGCAGACACCTGTGGGTCTGACCCGGGGCTCCCAGACATCCTTGGGCCTACCGTGGGAACACAATTGTGGCCCACGGTGACCCGAGGAGACCACATGGGTGCCATGGTGCTTGGCGGGACCCACCAACAGGCCTCCAGAACCTGTTTAAAACGAGCTGCTGGTACCCTGTATGTCTGTCAGGTGCCCCGCCAGCCCACCGTGGACTCGCGTGGGTCTGTGTTATGAACCCTGTTTGTAAAAGGATAAATCTTGTATTTATGGGGGGGCACAGGGGGTGGGTAATGTATTTAATAAATATAATGATGTTTATTGTGTGTCACTGTATTGTTTTTATTGTGGGTACTGGGGGTGGGGGGGGGTTCCCCAACGGTATGTGGGTAGGCCTCCCTTGTGGGTAGTGGGTGAGGGTGGTTAGGCCTCACGGGGTGGGGGGTTAGTGTGGGAGGGTATGTAGGCATCCAGTGTGGTGGGTGAGGGTGGGTTAACCCCTTAATGACTATAGCGGTTAATAACCGCTTTGGTGATTAAGGGGTTAGGGGACATTACATTGGATGTTTTCATTTTTGTGTCTGTTTTGCAGCAGCGGAGGGGCATGGGCAGGATGAAGAGGAGGATTGCCTTCATCGTGGCAGCCGGAAATGAGTGGTGAGTACTATATGTATTTAATGTATTTATTGTTGTTTATGTATTTTAAATACACAGGGGGTGTATGTTGTTTATTGCTATGTTTATTGGGGGCAAATTTCCCCAATAAACATGCTATTCTGCCTTAACCCCTTCATTGCCTTAGCGGCTATCCGCTATGGTAATGAAGCAGCATTTATGTATTTTTAATAATATTGTACGGAAGCAGGGGGTCCCCTGAGCTGAACCGCATTGATTTGTGGCTCAGAGACCCCCTGCTTCCCGATTTACAGGCCCCGGTTTGGGGCACCGGTGCAGTGTCGCCGCCATATTTATATCGGACACGGCGCGAATGGGGTGCTATAAAGATGGCGGCGACATTGCCACCCGATGACACATTCCGGGGCCTGTAACTCGGGAAGCAGGGGGTCCCTGGTCCACAAAGCAATGCGGTTCAGCTCAGGGGACCCCCTGCTCACTGTACACTATTATTAAAAATACATTCATGCTGCTTCGTTACCGTAGCACATAGCCGCAAAGGTAAGGAACGAGTGTTTATTGATATGTGTGTTTTACTGATAGTGTAGATGTGCAGAGGGTCTCCGGAGCTGAAGCGCTTTGGTTTTAGGTCCGGGGACCCCCTGCTTCCCGAGACCCAGGCCCCTGTATGGGGTGCCGGTATCCCTCTGCTTTGTTTACATTCCGCGGTCACGTGATCGGGACCTTTAAATGTAGAGGGATACCGGCACCTCATAAAGGGGCCTGTATTTCGGGAAGCAGGGGGTCCCCAGACCTGAAACCAATGCGGTTCAGCTCCGGAGACCCCCTGCACATGTACACTATCAGTAAAAGTTGTTTATAAATACTTTATTTTTTGCCGATGTTTGCGCTGAGAGAGCGGCTTGTCTCTATCTGCTGCAAACTCCTATCGGCAGAAAAGGCCTATCGGAAGGCTTATCGGGAGCCAGGCTGTATCGGCACAGGCTCATCGGCAGTTTTGCTTTCGCAGTGATTCGGCAGGGATCGGCATGGATTCGGCCCTTACTGAATACAGAGAGGGCAAATCGCCAAAAAAACGCCTATCGGCAACACTTGCCGAAGAGATTTTATCGGGGCTTACTGCATGAGGCCCATAATTTGTATTACAAGTAATAAACGACAAAATATTGTATATTTTCTTTTCTTCTTTGTTGGTAAAGATTTTAATATTTTGTACGCATCTACATATCTTATACTTTCCACATGGGAAGCAACCAAGCAAACTTGGACCAAAAAAAATGATTACCAGTGTTTCTACCAAATTTTCAGATAATTTTAAGTGAGTCTTAAAGAGAGTCTGTGTGTTGTTGTCTTAAAAGGTGTGGGTTCTTCAGCCCCTCAAGTTTCTGCCCGTGAACCTCCAAATTTATGCAAGATACAAAAAAGACAAAACAAAGATCCCTTAAATTAAGTAAAAGATATATTAGGCCACTAAGCTTCTATTCTTACTTACAAGTAAGCAATGAATAGTGCAGCATCAGGGGTATGATGTCTCCGCATTAAAGGATACTGTTCCATGAAAGTGCATATCCACAAAGTATTTTACGTTAGTACTGTCTTTATGTGGGTCACCTAATGATATCCATGTGTCCTCGCGTCATGGGCTGCCGGTTGTTTACCGCATCTCAGGAATGCTCGGGAACACTGCCGTTGCCTGCAAGAGCAGGGTCCCTCCAAGCTATACTCCTTCAAGCTCCAGGAGTATAGTATAGCATAGGAGGGAAAAGGTGCTACATTTGAAGGTGCTGCTGAGATGGGGCAACAGGGTGGTAAAGTATGGCTGGGAAACCCACTGAGGAGAAGTGAATGGGGGCATTCTCTGTATCCAGCCAATTATACCCCTGGGGAAGCCAAAACCTTGTGAAATGCATAGGGTGAGATACCTATGCCTTGTGAGCACCCGCAGTAGAATACCTACACAACCCTTACCTGTTTTGGTGCCAAAACGGACCGGCGAGGAGGAAGAACTTGGCGTGCTTACCGTGGGAGCTGGAGCAGAGTTGAAGCAGAGTTTGCTGTGCAGTACTGTAGGAGACCGTAGGTGGGAGAAATACCAGAAGAGGTAACTATGACAGCACCGGGCGGATACCGCGACCACGAACCCTGGTGTATGCAGTGAAACCTTAAGAGCAGATCTTTTGCTTAATGCCGGGTGGTACGCAGCGATGGCTAATTCCAGCATAATAAGCGGAGCCCTGGGGTAAGACTGTGTAAATCCTTGTTACCGGTACAAACACTCACATATACATGTACCAACATCTTTAATGAAGATCTTCCCCAAGATCTGTCACAAGAGACTATACAAACCTGAAGAGAGGTACCACCTACACACCTCTGAGTGAAAAATCTCAAGTGCTTATAACAAAGTACATACTGTAACATCTCTAAGAAGATCTTTAATCAAAACAAAACTCCAGGTCCTACATATAACAAAACCAAGTGTGTGACTATATTCAATCTAGTCTGACAAATATTTTCTCCGATAAAAAAGGGGATCTCATGCTGTGTGGTTTGATATTGGGGGAAAAAAAATATGGTGTGATTAGCGCTACAAGCTAAAATAATCAGTTAATTATACAATCAAAAAATAAACAATTGTGCAACAATTTACACTAAAACCTTAAAATTAATAAGGCAAGGTTGCCGAGAGTAACTGACCCAAAACACAGTCAGTGAATTACAGAAAACAACCAATACAAACCGGCGCCTAAAAAGTCCAAAATGGGTCTGTATAAAGTCCAATTGGATGGATTGGCAAGAAAAGGTATGTCCAATCTTGTACTTCCAGAATCTACAGCACTATGTTACGTGGCATATGTAAAGTAAACAGAAAAAAACATCATATTGCAAAACTGCTAGTTAATTACACAGACAAGACAAACAAGACAAGACAAACAATAGACAAACACAAGCAAGGCTGAGAAAATACAAAGAGTTCATTTAATAAACATAAAATTAAAATAACAATAAAGAACACTGGCAGATGACTGATCCGGTTTAGAAAAAACAGAATCCTACTCACGAAATGTTCGCAATAAACACGCAGTGATTGAGAGGTAAGATGGTAACTCCAACGGCATCCGATTACTGCAAGCTCTCCAGGGACTGCTCCGAGTGCTGTCCTTCACTCCTGGACCGGAAATACATTACTAGGGGTGGGTCTTGGAAGAAACCGCCTCTTCCTGCTGCTGATATACGATCAAACACTTGTGAGTGGTCTGCACTCTGTTCAGAAATTAACTCTATAGAACTGCCCAACGCGTTTCGTGCGCATGCGCACTTCTTCAGGGGTGCCTAACAAAACCAAGTGTGTGACAGTATTCAATCTAGTCTGACAAATATTTTCTCCGATAAAAAGGGGATCTCATGCTGTGTGGTTTTATATTGGGGCCATTTCTAATAATCCATTGAAGATCAGGACATTTGGAAAATCAACCATTGTATGCATAACATTGTATTTTTTCAATAGCCTTGGAATTGGATTTATATGTTGCATTGTATGATATTAATTGTGTATTGCATATTGCGGGTTGATTAAGCATAATAAAGGCAAAGGATTAATTGTGTATAAGATACCTTGTTAGAAATCACTCAATTATACTAATTGTATTTTTAATAAATGTATATGTTCAAAACTGCATATCAAATCCTTTAGAAACCTTGACATACCAGTATTGCTTCATAATATTAATCAGTTCCTTATTCATGTGCCAGGGTGATTTTTCCCTTTCCTTGCACATTGATAGGGGATAGAGATTCCCCTTATTCACCTAGTCAGCAGAATACACACTTATTAGAGTCACCAATTTAAACCTGTAGTTAATATATTAGCGCCATATTTTTTGGTGAATGTTTAATATATTAGCGCCATAAAAAAATCTAATCTTGGAGATAGAGTCAATGACATGCAGCGTGTCCCGCAAATATGATCTTAATTTAGTGACAAATGGCTGTGGAAAAGAATTCACTTGCTAGGACAAGTGGGACGTCATCAACTCCACCCCAAATACAATGGGTCTCCCTGGTGGTTGATGAATGTTTTTATTTAACATGGGAATATGGTAAAAAATAGGTGTTCTAGGATGTTTATTATAAAGACAATTTAATTCAATTTGTTAATGACTCCCACACTCTGTGCTTCCAACAATAGACTCTTGAACGTCTTTTGATATTCGTCCATGGGGTCACCCTCTAAAATATGAGGATGTCCCCTGCAAGAGACCGCGAACCTCAGCCAGATAATCAGACCTATCCTGGAGGACAATCCCTCTTATCCGCTTGCCTAATGACCAAATCCCACTTACCACTTAGTCACTATAAATATATAGTGAGCAGGGCAGTTGACAATCAATAGTCAATAGAGCATGTCACATATAGATAGTATAGGTATACAATAACGACAGTGAGAACAGGAATCACGAGACAACACTCAGTATGAAATATCAATAATATATTTTAAAGCAGGCACACTACAATATATATATATATATATATATATATATATATATATGTAGAGGTATCAGTACCGTGTTAGCCGAGCTTCAATAATCAAAAAATAAATAGATGATACGGTTCTGTGGCTAACGAAATGCTTTTATTTGTGCGAGCTTTCGAGATACACTGATCTCTTCTTCTGGCGATGTTACAACATGTTTGTAACATCGCCGGAAGAAGAGATCAGTGTATCTCGAAAGCTCGCACAAATAAAAGCATTTCGTTAGCCACAGAACGGTATCATCTATTTATTTTTTGATATATATATATATATATATATATATATATATATATATATATATATATATATGTACAGTATGATTATACTTTACTTAAATAACTATTTCCCTCTTTATTTTTAAATTTAACTATTTTATTTTCAGATATCAAAGCAGATATCCAGATCTAAATTTGTATTTTTCTTAACATCTTACAGTACATTCTTCCATGCACTCTCTTTTTCACTCTCCTTTTATTCTGTTTCTCTTAAGCTTACTTTCATCCAGTCTTTCCTGTACACTTTTTCTGCTATTCCTTCCTTTTTATAATATTGTATATTTTATTTTACACTCCTTTATTTTTTTTTCACCAATCGCCACTGCTCATTCTCTGCTGTAACATCTAGAAGGGGTCCCCTATCAATGGGCTCATGCTTGCTTGACCAGGGGGCCCATTGGGGTGTGTCCCTCCCCAATGTAATGGCAAGCTTCCCTTCACAGTCAATCCTCCAGTATCCCACAAAATAATCTACTCCCAGCGGAGAGGGAAACTTTTCATACATTACGATAATATTATCTGGTATCATCCACATATTTATATTTCTTTTTTTATTTCTGAGCTTGTATTCACAAAAAAAAATATGTATACCTACAGTATCTGCAGTCTCCGCTTTTGGAGCATACGGGTAATTGAAAATGTAAAAAAAATAATTATGTTTTGATGGGATACATTTATATTGTTCCCAATAAACACACCATTCATGGCTTTAAGCAACTGAGAACAACATTCTTATTTCTTATCATTTTCAGCAATGGATGCGGGAAATTCTGCTCTGTTCTTTTGAATAGATTCTGCAGTGCATATTTATTTTTGTTTTTATGTTCTCATTGCCATTTGAATCTTTAAACCTTTTGGGGAAACTCCTTGATTGCCTCCTTTTGTATACTTTTGACACAATTCCAATTTTGATAATCTACACCTTATCACCGTGAAGCATTGCATGCTATACAGAGGTTCTTACAAAAGGTGGGAAGGGGACATATGGAATTGTTAATAAAAAAAATTCTAGACAACTTTTGGATAGATGCCCAGAAATATCACTTTGACACATTTTCAATGCAGGCACTATATCAAGATAATTTATTTCTGCTGGAGTTTAATGAAGAAAAATGAATAAAACTCAATTGTTTGAAAACCATGCATTAATCTAAACTAGTTTTCTCAGTAATGTTTTTCCAGGGTAATATGTACATATAAATAGCTTGAAATATAAGATACATATGATACATAATGCTTACTGAAATAATTCAGTTGAATCAATAAAGAGTGTTTAAACTGATTTCGTATAGTTGAAAACATAATTTTGTAAAATCGCATTTAGATAGCTCAAAATTATCTGGTATCGTTTATTTTTTTTAATCATAAAAAATGTTTGTTTTTTTTAACTTGATTTTGGTTCTATGTTTTTTGTTTCTTTTTGTTCTTTTTTTCCCTAAGCTTGATTTCTTTGATTTTTCAGTACTCTATTTGATAATAACCAAATTATGGAGAAAGCTCATATTAAGTAGAGAAATGCAAAAAGTGCATAACAGAGGGGAAAATACTTAATATACATATACCATAGAACACACTATTAGCCAATTTAAAAAAAACATAACTTAAAAAAGTTAAGTTATTTTAAAATGCATGGAGAGAAACACACTAAGTTTTTTTAACTCCACATTTGTAACTTCACAGTAGAGATGGGACTTTGGCCTGGTGTTCTGAGTTTGGTTATAAATCATTTGGGTTTTTGCCTTTAGTCCTAAACATCTTACAGTTTTTGAATTTGTATTTGGCTTTGTAATGTAAGGCTATAATACCACACAATAGGTTTTGCCCGTCTTTTATCATTTAACAATTAATATAAAATACTAATAAATTACAGCCTTTGTCTGTTTTCTATGGTAAGGTGCTCAGTTTGGGACTTTAGTTATTTACTGTAACTACAGTACACAGGTTTTCTTACAGATCAAAAGAGAGATTCAATTTGGATATTATTCACTGGTAAATATGGAAGGGCAATACTCACACAGTATTTGAGAACTAGATACAAATAAGGCTGAAAAATTGGTATACATTTAGAGGGAAAAGTAAAAAAACCTCTTTGGCAGCCAACTTTGGCATTTTTGCACATTAGGGTCCGGATACATAATAATGCGGTTACTTAAAAGTGCAGCATTGTCGCCTAAAAAAGAGTCTTATTTTTATAGTGCAATACATCAATGTTGTATCGCCAAAATGAACCTACTTTTTAAAAACTGGATCCATTAAACTTTCTTATCCAATAAAACAGAAGTTTAATACCTCGTTTTTCACTGATCATGCCATACATCATGTTCAAAGATTTATCGGAATGGGATTATTGGCAGAAATAATTAAAAAATAATAATAGTGCTCTAGGCTATCTTGTTTATGTAAATAATGGCTTGGTTGATGTACCACGTGACTGGCCTTCTGTGATAGACCTGACCCTATCAGATCAGGAGCATCTCAGAAAACTGGGAATTGAAAAAAAAAAAGCCACATCTAGTGGTGAAGACAGAAGAGAAGAAAGAAGACCTCTTTAAAGAAAATAAATAAAGAAGAAATACCTACACCATCTTCTTCTACAAGCAACAGAGTATTGAGGGCTTCATAGAAAATTGAGGATCCAACGTTATTGACATGGGATGGAATCAGGCTTGGATTTCTTTTTTACGTTGTTTTTATTTTTTGCCATTGGACCATGGATTATCTCCTTATGCTTTTTCTGCATTTTGTTTTCTTGTTGCCATTGGGCTATGGCTTTTTTTTTATGACGGTGGAGATTTTTTTTCTTTTGTATTTTTTTTTTTTTTTACAGCCATCGGGTTTGGAATTGATTCTTATTTTTTGGTGTTTTTTTATGTTTGGGCATCAGATTTTCCTTTTATTGGTTGCTGGATTGGGGATTTTGGTAGCACAGTGACAATCAATTGATTTAATAACTACTTTTTTAATGTTCTCTCCCGCTTCACGGGACAAAAGCGCAGCCATCTAATCACGTGTAACATAATCATTATACATGCCATCTAACAGATGGCAAGCTGTCGGATTGTCAATCTCACATGTAGATGTCAGACTGAATTCTGATTTTGTTTCGTTGCAGTTCAGCGTCTGTTCGGTACAGTAGATGCAAAGTGAATGTCTTTGCCTATGGAGGGGTGGTGGGGGGGTGCATAGTGCATTTGTAATCTGACATTCAATGTCTGATAAGATGTGTCTTTAATGCCAGATAAAATGCACAGATTTTACAGTAATCCATTGTTAAATGACCTTTGTCACTCAAGATATTATGAAATTTAGGCGTTTCCCTTTTTTTTCCCAAAACAGAATGTGTGATTCATGTATTTTACAGTGCTTTATATTGCTTTGACTGGTCACTGTTTGCATGGGACATATATGATGTCAACTCCTTATAATCGACCCAAATGCAGTTTCGCATGCATGATATTTTCAGCAATTAATGATGGAACAGATAAGAAGGCGACTGTATCAGAGATATATGGCTATATCATTGACAAGTATGAATATTTCAAATTTTCATCTAACCCTTGAGGACGGTAGAATTATATACAGCATAATTTGTCAATTAATTATTGCTTTATTTTATTGCTAATAAAAAGTGTAAAATGACTATACGCTAATCTTATATCTTAAAAATATATATATATATACTGTCTATAGTCTATTTCTATTGTTCTTTTTTGTATTTAGTAAAAAGATGTGTAGGATTATATATATATATATATATATATATATATATATATATATATATATATATATATATATATATAATCCTACACATCTTTTTACTAAACACAAAAAAGAATAATAGAAATAGACTCCCAAACATCATGTTTAACAAGCAGTGCCTTTAGAGGTTATGTGGATTTGTAGACTGCTCTTCCTCTGCAGAGATACTTTGCCCATTTTGTCAGAGTGCCCACTGCTGACAGGTGCTTGGGTAGTGACTCTGCTATTGTTCTGCACCACGTGATCTTCCAATGGTGCATCCAGCGTCACTATGTCCTCACATCGCTTCTATGGGGCAGATCAGGGATGATGGAAACACAGCACAGATCTAGAGACAGCACGCTTCCTTCCTTCTCCTGCACAGTGAAACACGATCCACTCCTCCAACTTCCAGCCTCTATTCGCTACCAATGGGAACCACCCTATGCGTTTTGAAGCGTGGCCTCTTCGTCAAGGGTGTGGTTTCCCATGGTTGTCCTTTCATTGAAATATATTTACAGGTACGCCGACGAGTATTCTAAAACTTGCCTTAAACTTGTCTTGGAAAATCTGGGGCTATCACCAACATGATCCAGGTACATGCTGCCAACATTTCAGTGACATTTCTGCAGAGACTAATGGCCCATCGGATTAACACAGCATGGGTCCCTGGCAGTCCCATTCAGTTTGAATGGGACTGCCAGGGACCCCAGCTGTTAATCCGATGGGCCATTAGTCTGTCTACAGAAATGTCACTGAATTGTTGCAGCATGTATCCATCATGTACCCAGGATGTACCCAGGTTGTACCTTGGTCTTGTTTGTGATTGCCCCAGATTTGTTTTAGAATACTCGTTTGCACTACAGTATGTTCCACAAAAAGAGTCAGTTCTTAAATACTGCCTTCCCAAACTATTAGAATATCATCTATGAAATGTCGAAAAAATCTTAAATGTTAAAAAATGTATTATTCTTCCAAGTAAAAGATTGTTCCATATATCCCATCATGATGTTAGCAAAACTGGGAGTAAACTTTGTACCCATAGCTGAGGGGATTCTCCATCAAAGCCGGGAAACCTCGCGGCTTGCGGCTCTAGCCATATTAGAATAAACTTGGTCGGTACTGTGTTTCTATTATTGTTTATGTTTAGTAAAAAGATTTTATTGCACCAAGAGGTGTGCGCTTTCTTTTCTTCTTTTCTTATTTTATTAGACCACTGCAGGAGTGAAGGGGTGTGGGGTGCTAATGTGAAATATAATTAATGTGCAAAGTGTTTAACGTATACACAACTTGCAATTCTAGGAGAAGTTTGGGTAATATATAAAGTGCATTACTGCAGCTGGAGTAAGGGTGTATTCCACACCTCCAAAAAAGTTGCTTTAAAAAAAATCTATTTTATCCCAATTTTAAGCAACTACAAATAGATTTACACAAAACAAAATAAAATAACAATTTTTCACGTTCCCTAAGTTTTTCCAGATAATTAATATCAGGGTTTCTAAGGAAAAGTCCATAGATGTAACTCTTCCTTCCCAGGATAGATGAATGGTATTTAGAGACTTAATAGTCTAGTTGGAAATTTTCCATAATCATAATAATACTCAATTGTCATGGAGATGTAGCCATAAGTGCTGGTTGAAGCAGGGCGTGATTTTTTTCTTTATATGAAGGAGAGAAAATCGATATCCAGATTGAAGTCTGTAGGGTTTAATGTTTTAGTTATTCTATGCTATACTCCAGCACTAAAAATACATGTATACACACTGTAGACCTCAATGTGACTAAATTAACAATTCTCTGATATAAAGAAGTTTGAGCTAATAAACACATTTTTAGTCCTCCATGTGGAATACTAAAATTTATGACCAATTAAATATATGGTAGCATTAAAAGGAATGAATGTATCGAGAATTGAGTATTCAGACTGTTGAGGAAATTCTCTAAATTTAGAGGTCATGAAAATATGAGTCCAAGTATGGTCAACCTACAGTATGTAAAGTATAGTTCTGAATATTTTATTATATTTCAAATGCTATAATAGTAAACTTTGAAAGACCCCTATATAAATGTCATTCGTATATTGATTGTACACTTATGAATGTTTGATTTGAGTGTAAATGTGATTCTGTAATATAGCAATACATTTGTATATATGCAAAAATAAAGACCTAGCCCATATCTTCTGAAAAGCCTAAAAGAGAGAACAAAATACTAACGTTAAGGAGATTCTCTGTAGAACTAAAAGAAATCTTGAGAATACTATAAATGTTGTAAGAAAATTATTATGTTGAAGAAATATCTATAACACCAATTATGAGTAAGAGAAAAAGAATATCGGAAGTAATATCAGCCTTATTATTCCAAGAAGTGCCAAGGTGTGTATTGCATTGGCTCTTTAAGATCTTAAGTAATTGTCTAATTAGAAAATCTAGCTTTTTGGACATTTTCCCTAAAAAAAGACACAACGACACACCAGTGGCATATACCCCTGAGGAAGCCTGTTGGTGAAATGCGTAGGGTGATCCTTCAGTCGTTTTTGAGCCCTGGGAGCATATGCAAAATCCATACTGCATGAGGATTGGGCCGTCTGATGTCATCGTATTGCTGAAACTACAGATACTAGCAAAAAGACGCCGAGCACAGCTCCAACTGGTGCAGAGGGGCCACCCGGTAGGAAAAAATCTACCAAGCAACTGAAAAACTGGATCGGAGGAGCGACATCCAGACCGAAACTGCTGCGAAGGAAATCTGCTCTGGAGAGACAGCACAGACCGTAGAACACAGCGGTGCAGCAAGGGGAGAAACACCAAACATTGAGGTACCTCTAATTACAGGAACTGCACTAACCTGGAGACCCTATTAAGAAGGTAACACCTAGAGCTCTGGGTAAATTTGTTGAATAATCCAATGACACAATCAGTGTAAACAATCTTATTCACACATTAAAAAAGTTTTCAACTTACCTTATCTGAGGAAACACTAAGGAAATCTAAGGGACTACTCCTCAAATATACTCAATTAATATAGGAGGATTATGAAAAATTTCCAACTAGACTATTAAGTCTCTAAATACCATTCATCTATCCTGGGAAGGAAGAGTTACATCAGGAGGACTTTTCCTTAGAAAACCAGATATGAATTATCTGAAAAAACGTAGTGAACGTGCATGTGAAAAATTGTTATTTTATTTTGTTTTGTGTAAATCTATTTGTATTTGCTTAAAATTGGGTTCAAACAGCACTTTTACACAGTTCTTTTACTGTTAAGTTTTGATTGTCATCTGAGGACTACCTTGACTCTGAGCATCTATATATGGTGTATGTTGCATTGAATTCTAAGCACCAGCATTATATTTTTCTTTATTAGAACACCCCTGCATGCAGGCAGCAAAGAGGTTGTTGGTCACTGCTGCCATTTTTTGCGGGTATGTTTGATAATGGCAACTTCATAAGGAGAACAATTGGGACCGCCAAGAGATTGAATAATTGTACTTCCCGAGCCTGCAATGTGCCACCACTGGCTTACCAATACTACTACCATTCCTACCTTTACTGCCCATCCAGCACTGAAACCCTGGTTAACCTACATCCTGTCCACCTGCCTGTAACAGGGGATTTATCCCTGTTCAGGAAATATGCCTCTAATCCAGCAGTGTGGTGGTTAACTGCTGGTAGTCAATTAACCAACACCACCTGGCTGATTAGGTTTGTTAGAAAAGCCTGCCTTTGAGACAGGAAGAGAGATTGTTCCTGAGTCTCACAAGTTGTGGGACTGACCATAGGGACTGATGTCTTGAGCCTACCAGAAGAGGCTGCCAGCAAGACACAGGGGAAAGTACTTCTAAACCTGGATCCTGACATTGCCTTATCGCCCAAAGGTGTGGACACCAGAAGAACAAAGAAGCCTTCCCCTACAGAAACAGATAAGACTTTCCTTTCTAAGACTTTTTGTATATCTGCACATATCAAGATATATGTTTGGGGCTGGGAGACATGCTAATCTAAAGGGAGTTGTGGACTGCATAGGTTTCACTAGAAATACTCCCAAGTGGCACAGAAGCTTTGTTTGACCCTTTATTTGCATATGTTTGGATGATTTTCTTGTGTTAAAGAAACAGGCGCAATAAAAGCCTTATTTAATTTCACCTTAAAAAAGTCTCCATTGCATACCTCGGTACATGTCCTCTTACACTGCCCCTACCTGAGTACCATCCTCAACCTGTTTACACCTGTATGACTCCATCTTGCTACCTGTCCCAATATCTTCCACAGGAACCAAAAGCTCTGAAAGCTTGTTTTCCGACTACATGATCGACTCGAGCGGCTATGCACAGTAGACCCCTGACATTGGGTCATCTCCAACTGGATGGCAAGCTTTCTAATGAAGGTAAATATAACTTGAAATTATAAGGCAGTTTGACAGTTTTAACTTCAAAGGTTTAAATGTAATTCCCAATGACATGCATACTGTAATCATGTTATCGCCCATTCACGCATGCACACTTTGGTGTGCATTCGCGTAAGCGCACTACTATACTTGTATACTTAAAGCATCATCGCCTTTTTTTCAGAAATGAAAGCATCAAATCGACACCACAGCTAGAAGATGATGTTGATGGAAGTCAAAAAACACTATATTTTAAACATCCATTTTTTTACTGTTATACAGTATTACCAGCTTTATTATTCGAAAAATGTGATATTCATATTCATGTTGTATACTGTATTGTCAATAAACCTAGTCTTCAGAGGGCAAGTGGTTTTACCAATATACAGTAGATCAATCATCATGTGTATTTTATTAAATATACTACTTGTGGCTTGACAAGTACTGTAATGCGTGGCTAGATTTTATATTTGTTGCCATATTGCAGATGGTAAAGACTATCAGTCCAAACAAGGCTGCTGCAGTTGGAGCAATTTTGACACCAAAAACATCCTAATTTTGGGATTGGCAAAAAAATTAATTTTATATATTAATTTATGCATTCTGTTTTGACAAATTGTTGGGCCAAAAACAGTGTGGGTATGGACAATGTTCTATTTCTTCTGAAGCATTTTCATGACATAATGACTACTGTAGCTTTTGATAATGTAGTAGTGAATATTAATCTATTCTCTCTATTTTCCTTATTTCTATTTTCAACTTTTAATGTCATAGTAGTCTTGTAACATACTGTACAGTATGTCTTTATGCTTTGAATAGCTCCATGAGTTTGAGTAGCTGAATAACCAAACGGTACAGAAGTCACACCCTGTATTCTCAAGACAAGACGTGGGGGGAAGGGCATCACACAGCATCCTTGTGGTCATGAGGTTATAGGGGGGATGTTTGATGGATGTTTATATGGGTTTATTGGGGTGCACTTATTAAATCTTGCCTTGAGAAAGGTATTTAGAAGACTGAAAGATTGGCTCACCATGATTTTGTTCCTGTACACTTCACAATAAATGTGATTTTTTTTTTCATCTATACTTTTGAATGGCTGTTTTTTGTTACTGGATTGATCTGTGCTTTAAGCCCGAAGAGGGTCTGTCTTTTTTTTCTGTGTGGTACTTCCAATTTTTTATTGTTAATTTTTTTTTATGTGCGCATGACTCTGTTGTACATATTTTTTGGAAGTTCGAATCCTTGTGTTTTTCTTAACTTTTCCTTAAAAAAATCTATTGTATCTGTCAGCAGTAGTAAATTATCAATTTTATCTGCTTTTACTGTAAAGAAAATTTTTCAGAAAACAACAACAAACTTAATGTACAGGAGCACAAACCTGACTTTTAGTGGCTGAAATTTGCTATAATACTGTTTAATCCTAAAAATATTTTTATTTTGAACTACAGGTGCCAGCAAAACAATTCTCCAACTAAAGTTTCTACTATATCTATTTTCTAGAATGCTCAATTTTAGTCTATTCTGAATATTGAGTTTCTTGAACAAAATATTAAAAATAATAAGTAAATATCAGTAGCTAAAAACGGCTTGTTTAATATAATAATTAGTATGCTTTTTCTGTTAGGAAAGAAAAAAAGAGAAAGCACACAAATGCCCATAGAGAAGTACATTTTTAATAAAAAATACATAAAAAACACATTAGGTTTTGCACTCACATGGTGTCCATAAATAAAAGCCTTCACACTTTTAAGGGGAAGTGTGGTGCCCACTCAGAGGGTCTTGTGTATTCCGGATCCTTGTGTCTATCTGCTACTGTGTACTTCGTCGGTACAGCCTGTGCAGGCACTGCTGTACATTACCCGCTGTGCGATCAATCTCAGCAGAAATTTTTTGATAACCGGAGAGACCAGGACTTCACCTCAAGAATATTCGCTACCAGCAAAACTTCAGGAAACCCTGCTAACTCTACACGTTTCGTGATATTAATCACTTCAACAGGAGTCTATACTATTTCTGTGTATTTATAATTTTAGCTTATTATTAGAAAGCTTTTTTTTATTATAGTAAAGCAAAATCCTGTTACTCTGGGAAAATCACCCGACATATTCTTCTTCAATAAGTTTTGGAAAATATAGATGTAATAAGCCCCTTGGGCTACTTTTCAGTTGCATCTGTGATAAATACATGATTATAAGGACAAATTATATGATCAGCAATAATTTGCTAGTAATATGATCATTAAGAGCTCTAACAATTACAATACATCAGTATTAATTGGGGACAGATGATCATTTTAGTGGCAAGTTCAAGTAATTATCCATGTTTCAGTACTTCATGAATACCTGAATAGTCTTAATGAAGTGATTATTTTTCAGTGTCTTCACAATAATTCTAACATTACTGCTTACATTAAAATTAGATAGAACAGGGTCTTATCACATACAGTAAGACAAACATGTGTAAGATATGGGAGTTATAAAAGTGAAATACACCTGTGCTAAAATGGGAATTTATTTGTTAATGCACTTTACAAGAATTCAAATCTGAATGATATTTTCAAATCCTAATTACCAAAATTCTAATTATTTTATATCTGTATAATAAGTGTAACCCCCACCCCCCATTTGGGATTACCCTACGGGTGTAAGATGTTTGAAGGGTTTGAAGGGTTTGAAGGAATTAAATATTGAACACCTGCCGCCTTAGATAGTATGTAGCAAAGTGACCAGGCAGGTAAATGGCAACTCCCTGCTTCTGGAATATGCTGGGTTAGTCAAATGGTCTAGGGTGACTCAGTAGAGACCAAGCTCTGCCTCTTTACTGCCTGGATACAGTGAGTGAGAGAGAGAGGTTATAAAAAAGGAGGGGAGAAGAGCTTCACCCTCATATCCCTGGAGAAGAGAAATTCATGGGGTCTGACCAATATATAGCAATGTAAAAAAGTGCCCTTTGAAGTAAGGCTACCTAAAATGAGAGAAGCATAGCAGTATAGGGTCACAGACAGGAGGCCTGTGTCTCCTAGGGGTTACCAAAGTAGTAGCCCCTGGACCAGTCAGGAGAAGCAGTAACTTGGGACATAGAATAAAACCAAGATGCATGTGGAATTCATATATATTAAGGTAGAGAAATCTTCATTAACCCCTACTATGCCATGTTCATCCTTGTTGAAAGATGCGGAAACTAGCACTGCAATCAAGATTCCATTTAACTTTGTACTACATGTTGAACTTTGGACCCCATAAGGACATTCCAGAATGCTGCATACTTGGTTATGATTCACTATATGTTTTGCACTATTCACTTTACTCAAGGTTACATTACATATATTCTACACTATATTTATACTATTACCTAAAGACATATCCAATTTGTACTTTACATACCTCACCTCAATAATTGCACTCAGTGGATTCACCTTACCAGTGCTACATTGTGTAGTTTTGTATAGTTTTGTGTAGTTTTATATATATATATATATAGTTGTATATATATATATATATATATATATATATACAGAAAACACAGAGTAGCGCAAGCTCCATAGCATAAATCTGTGTAAAAACAAGATAAATTAATTAAGCAAGAGCAGTTTCAAGGAGATGCACTTACAAGATTTTAAAAATACACATTCATGGGAGAGAAATCTCTGTGGGTGTCATCAGTGGGGGTAGAGAGAACCCGGCAAATGCTGGGTGCAACTGATAGAGTAGAAACCTCATGCAGTCGCAAACAGCTCCTGTCACATGCTGACGACTTATGTCTGTGTCTCACAGAGCCTGTGTGGCTGTCCTCCGTCACTGCTTCGATTCTCGGCAAGGAGAGAGTCAGCTAGCTTGGCTATGTAGTTCTTCTCGGCTGCTATGAGTCCAGGAACTCCTCGTGTCTCTACCCGTGACGAAACGCATAGGAATGTGGTGATGTCATCATACATGGGTAGAGACACGAGAAGTTCCTGGACTCATAGCAGCCGAGACGAACTACAAAGCCAAGCCATCTGACTCTCTCCTTGCACTTCTCTGTGTTTTGTGTTTCTAGGTTTAAAGTGGATGGCTATACCACTTTCCTGAAGCTGCCAAGTGCTCCATAGAACTGGTTTGTTGGACTTTGAGCCTCTCTGGATTATTCATCAAGTGGATAAATATATATAGAGAGAAAAGTAGTCCACTTCAGCAGGAGCAGACACAAGACAGCACTCAAAGGTAAGTAAGAAAACTTGTATTCAAAAATAAACATAGCACAAACATGACCAAAGATGGTCATGTTTGTGCTTTGTTTATTTTTTAATATAAGTTTTCTTACTTACCTTTGAGTGCTGTCTTGTGTCTGCTCCTGCTGGAGTGGATTACTTTTCTCTTACTATTGGTATAGGACATGCACCGCAAACTGTTTATGGTATTGGGAGTGCTGGCTGCCCCATTTGTTATATATATATATGTCGGACATTGATGACGCGAACCTACGCCATTTCGTCAGCTGTTGCGCCGACTTCTTCAATGGTCTTGAAGAAGTCGGCGCAACAACTGACGAAACGGCATAGGTTCGCGTCATCAATGTCCGACAGCTGACTCTGAGAGAAGTGCCTAATCGCACGTGAGGAGTGAAAGCAACTATTTCAGTTATATTGGCGGAACAAAGTGGAAGGCTGCATTTGTCTGTCTGTCTGGCTGAGTCTGAGTCTGACATCAAGCAGAGACACAAGTGAATATTCAATTTGAACGAATACAGCTGTCTTGTGTGAGGGGCTAATCCAGGAAGTGGAAGTGGAACAGTGTCTCCAGTGTTACCCGGATCAGCATCACAAGTTCATCTCCAGCGTGATTTCGTTGGTGTGCTGATGGAGGGACGTGGAGAACCCTGTGGTCATCGCGGTTACATCCTTTGGTGAGACCATTCCTTAATCCCTTGCCTATGCTATTTGCTTACCCCCCATCTCCATTTATTGAGGTCAATATCAGCCTGATTTTTTCACGCTTGCATCTGCAATCTATCATCTGATGGGTCAATTACCTCTCCCCGTTTGTTGCTCCAGTCATTTGCTACCTATCGAGTGACAATTCCTCCCACATCTCACTGCCTCCTACATTTGCGCTATTGAAAAATTTTTGGTCACATTTCCCTTCTTTTTTATTTTCAGGAGTACTCTTGTTTTTTATTGTCATATATTGTGTTTTTTGTGTCTATTGGCATCATTGTGTTTGTTTTAATCTGTTCAGTCACCTAGCCTTCCTTGCTCAATTAATAAAGATTCCTGTTTTTTTATTGCTATACAGGATTGCGCCTTTTTTTCTTTCATCCATACATATATAAACTCAACATGGCTAAAACAGAGCTCCTTACACTTCCTCCCAAACCTGGCCCTACTACCTCCTTCCACATTACTGTTGGAACTATGATCATTCACCCAGTAGCCAAAGCACGCTGCCTAGGGGTCACACTCGACTCCTCTCTCACATTCGCCCCTCACATTCAAACATATCTAAACCCTGTCGCTTTTTCCTCCGCAATATAACAAAGATACGCCCTTTCCTCTGTTGCTCGACTGCTAAAACTCTGACTCAGGCCCTCATTCTCTCCCGTCTTGATTACTGTAACCTCCTGCTGTCCGGCCTTCCTGCCTCTCACCTGTCAACCCTACAATCTATCCTAAACGCTGCTGCCAGAATCACTCTACTCTTTCCTAGATCTGTCTCAGCATCTCCCCTCATGAAATCCCTCTCCTGGCTTCTGATCAAATCCCGCATCTCACACTCCATTCTTCTCCTCACTTTTAAAGCTTTACACTCTTCTGTCCCTCCTTACACCTCAGCCCTAATTTCTCATTATGCACCATCCAGACTCTTGCGTTCTTCTCAAGGATATCTTCTTTCTGCCCCCTTTGTATCTAAAGTCCTCTGCCGCCTTAAACCTTTTTCACTGACTGCCCCACACCTCTGGAATGCCCATCCCCTCAGTACCCGACTAGCACCCTCTCTATCCACCTTTAAGACCCACCTTAACACACGCTTGCTTAAAGAAGCATATGAGTAGCACTGTGGATATACTGAACACATGATACATAAAGCTTGGCCCCCTGCAGACACACTTACCAGAACTCCCTCCTACTGTCTCTGTATGTTCTTCCTACCTACCAATTAGACTGTAAGCTCCTCGGGGCAGGGACTCCTCTTCCTTAATGTTACTTTTATGTCTAAAGCACTTATTCCCATGATCTGTTATTTATATTATAAGTTATTTATTTGATTACCACTTTTTGTATTTCTACTGTGAAGCGCTCTGTACATTAATGGTGCTATATAAATAAATGAACAAAGGAACATAGGGCACAACGGGTTTAGCAAATCAAACTCATTTATTGAGCCAACACGACGTTTCGACCATAATGGTCTTTATCAAGTGACAATGGCATAAGTACATTCCCTTGTAACAACATATAAATAGTGCCCCAAACCCCCAAAATGCAACCTGTTCAATTAGTGCTGATGGAATTCATGTGCTGATTCAGTCCTTCTAGCCAATGTCCAGTCTGTATCTCTTGTTAGATAACCCCAACAGCTGTTAGCAATCCTCGTGGAGTTTACATTCTCATCATTTCTGTGTATCCTTGCATCCATCTTGCTGACGTCATCAATCTGGGTCCTTAGCAGTTGGAACGCTTGCGTTTCAGGTTCGCGCATGTGCGGTAGTTATCCGCTCGATCCTCTTCACCCTTCTATAATTTTGGAACGCAAAAACCGCAGACTACTTGTGAGTCATTGCGCACGCGTAAGCCAGTCTCCCTGCGGTCCTGCAGGCATAAGGGGGGTTAGTTGATCTTCCGTTTTCATCCTGCTGATCTCACCAGTCCGGGTCCTTAACAGTTGGAACGCATCCGTATGTCTCATCTGGTGCGCTCAAGTTCGCACAAGTGCAGTAGTTGTCCGATCGATCCTCTTCCCCTTCTGTGATTTTGGGACGCAATAATGCCAATTATTGACTATGGAGACATACACTGGCGACACACTTTATTCGAGCTCGGCTAGTCCCACGAATTCGGGTATACCCGGGTGTATTGAGGTTTGTGACTGTTTTCTGCCCGAGTGTATTGGGTTATTTTCCAGGCAGGGATTGAAGCATTTTATTCCCGCTGGCTGCAATACTGCACAGTATATATATATATATACTGCATTACAATTCATGAATTTATGCCATCTGGTAGACACGCGAAGCATTGCAGCCTATTAAATCCTAATCATTATCATTTAACAGATCAGCCGCCCGTCAGCCAGGCATGAACCCAGGCTGGGAAGGCAAACGCAACGGGGCTTGTCAGAGGTGAGGAGCGGCGCATTCCAGGTATCTGCCAGGTACATACTGGGTATTTGCTCGAATAAAGTGTGTCGGTGCAGTAGTATATGGCTCGGCTCCTCAAACCCACCTTAGCAAACTTGACACCCTCTACAATTCAATTTGTCGTTTTGTTCTCCAATGCAACTACAACACACATCACTGCGAAATGCTCAAAGAACTAGATTGGTCATCACTAGAGTCTAGGTGCAAAGTTCACATTTCCTGTCTCACCCTCAAATAATTTCTGGGCAAGCTACCCAGCTACCTGAACAAGCTCCTCACCCCTACCACATGCAGTACCTATCACCTGAGATCAGACTCCAAAAGACTGTTCATGGTCCCAAGACTCAACAAAGTATCCGGACGTTCCTCCTTCTCCTTCCGTGCACCCCAAAACTGGAACAACCTACCAGAGACTCTCATATCCACCACCAGCTTAAGTTCTTTCAAATCTAAGGCTGTCTCACACTTTAATCTGGTCTGTAACTGTTTCATACGCTCATAATATATATTTTCTTTAATTGTGCATGCAATGTCTTGTATATAATGTATACCTTGTTCATTTATGTAACTGTATTTGTAACCATGTATTATTTTGTTTTACTCTGTGCCCAGGACATACTTGAAAACGAGAGGTAACTCTCAATGTATTACTTCCTGGTAAAATATTTTATAAATAAATAAATAAAAGCGCAGACCAGTTGTAAGTCATTGCGCACGCGTAAGCCAGTCTCCCTGCGGTCCTGCAGGCATAAGGGGGGTAGTTGATCTTCCGTTTTCATCCATTCATATCCATCTTTATCTGTTATGCAGTGGGGGAGGATATCTTCGTCATCAGAAGTCCACGATGTGAAAAGAAGGGAAAAAAAGGGGGGGGGGTTCTGAATCAGCATAACACTTTTTGAACAAGATGTATGATATACAATCTTACTGTGAAAAGTGATTAACAATAAATAAGCTAAAAAAGGTTTGTCTTTGTCAAGTCTTTTCAAAAACATAACCCACAAGGTGTATTCACATGACCATTTATTAATATAACTACAGCAGGCAATGGCAGCAACCTATGGAGAAAAAAGGGTTTTATCTCTCCTCAATGAAACAGCTCAATGACAAAAAATCATTCAGTCCATTGGGAAATACAGTGTTTAATGAGTGGATCCAGAAGGATTCCCGCTGTAATAGTAAAACATCCTTGTCCTGACCTGCCCTAGCTTTTTTTAATATGTTCAATACCCATTAGTTTCAATGACGATATTGGGTGACTAAATTCGGAGCAATGTTTGATGAGAGAGGTATCCTGTGCACGATTACTGATTTTACTATTATGTTCTATAAATCTGGTTTTGAGCATACGATTGCTCTTCCCAATATAACATAGTCCACAAGGACATTTAATCATGTAGATTATGTTTGTAGTTGTGCAGGTGATCCGCTCTTTAATACTGAACAATCTGCCACTCCTTGGGTGGTAAAACTTATCCCCCGTGTTCAGACTGTTGCAAATGCTACAACCATAACACTTAAAACAACCCACTTTGGGTGAGCTCAAAAAGTGTGGTGCCATATAATTTTTCTCATTATCAGCCTTAATCAGGATGTCCTTAAGATTTTCTCCACGTTTATAAGCAAAACGTGGGAAATCCATACAGACCTCCTTTAGTATATCGTCTGTCTGTAGTACTTTCCAGTGCTTTTTGACTGTTTTTTTAATAAAACCACTGGCAGTTGTGAATTTACTTACAAATGTCAGACGATCACTTTTAGAATTTGATTGCGGTGTTGTGTTTAAAGCCATGATAATTTCAGATCTGTTGTGTCCCCTCTCAACAAATCTATCCTCAATCTCCTTTAGAGTTTCATCCAATTTAATAGGCCTATCCACTATGCGTGTAGCCCTGATCTTTTGAGAAAATGGTAGCCTTTGCTTCAATCGTTCAGGGTGGAAACTTGAAGCATGTAAAGTGCTATTTTTGTCTGTGGGTTTTCTATAAAGATCACTATGAAGTTCTCCATTTTCATATGTGAGGAGCACATCTAGATACAAAATCTGCTTAGTGCTCCAATTACCACAGTAAGGTTTACAAAAAATTGGAGGAAACTCTAAAGGAGATTGAGGATAGATTGAGGATAGATTTGTTGAGAGGGGACACAACAGATCTGAAATTATCACGGCTTTAAACACAACACCGCAATCAAATTCTAAAAGTGATCGTCTGACATTTGTAAGTAAATTCACAACTGCCAGTGGTTTTATTAAAAAAACACTCAAAAAGCACTGGAAAGTACTACAGACAGACGATATACTAAAGGAGGTCTGTAAGGATTTCCCACGTTTTGCTTATAAACGTGGAGAAAATCTTAAGGACATCCTGATTAAGGCTGATAATGAGAAACATTATATGGCACCACACTTTTTGAGCTCACCCAAAGTGGGTTGTTTTAAGTGTTATGGTTGTAGCATTTGCAACAGTCTGAACACGGGGGATAAGTTTTACCACCCAAGGAGTGTCAGATTGTTCAGTATTAAAGAGCGGATCACCTGCACAACTACAAACATAATCTACATGATTAAATGTCCTTGTGGACTATGTTATATTGGGAAGAGCAATCGTATGCTCAAAACCAGATTTATAGAACATAATTGTAAAATCAGTAATCGTGCAGAGGATACCGCTCTCATCAAACATTGCTCCGAATTTAGTCACCCAATATCGTCATTGAAAATAATGGGTATTGAACATATTAAAAAAGCTAGGGCAGGTCAGGACAAGGATGTTTTACTATTACAGCGGGAATCCTTCTGCATCCACACATTAGACACTGTATTTCCCAATGGACTGAATGATTTTTGTCATTGAGCTGTTTCATTGAGGAGAGATAAAACCCTTTTTTCTCCATAGGTTGCTGCCATTGCCTGCTGTAGTTATATTAATAAATGGTCATGTGAATACACCTTGTGGGTTATGTTTTTGAAAAGACTTGACAAAGACCAACCTTTTTTAGCTTATTTATTTTTAATCACTTTTCACAGTAAGATTGTATATCATACATCTTGTTCAAAAAGTGTTATGCTGATTCAGAACCCCCCCCCCTTTTTTTTCCTTCTTTTCACATCGTGGACTTCTGATGACGAAGATATCCTCCCCCACTGCATAACAGATAAAGATGGATGTGAATGGATGAAAACGGAAGATCAGCTACCCCCCTTATGCCTGCAGGACCGCAGGGAGACTGGCTTACGCGTGCGCAATGACTTACAACTGGTCTGCGCTTTTTGCGTCCCAAAATCACAGAAGGGGAAGAGGATCGATCGGACAACTACGGCACTTGTGCGAACTTGCAACACATCCGGATGAGACATCCGGATGCGTTCCAACTGTTAAGCACCCGGACTGATGACATCAGCAGGATGAAAACGGAAGATCAACTAACCCCCCTTATGCCTGCAGGACCGCAGGGAGACTGGCTTACGCGTGCGCAATGACTCACAAGTAGTCTGCGGTTTTTGCGTTCCAAAATTATAGAAGGGTGAAGAGAATCGAGCGGATAACTACCGCACATGCGCGAACCTGAAACGCAAGCGTTCCAACTGCTAAGGACCCGGATTGATGACGTCAGCAAGATGGATGCAAGGATACACAGAAATTATGAGAATGTAAACTCCACGAGGATTGCTAACAGCTGTTGGGGTTATCTAACAAGAGATACAGACTGGACATTGGCTAGAAGGACTGAATCAGCACATGAATTCCATCAGCACTAATTGAACAGGTTGCATTGTGGGGATTTGGGGCACTATTTATATGTTGTTACAAGGGAATGTACTTATGCCAGTCACTTGATAAAGACCATTATGGTCGAAACGTCGTGTTGGCTCAATAAATGAGTTTGATTTGCTAAACCCGTTGTGCCCTATGTTCCTTTGTTCATCTGTTCAGGACTGATTGCAGGCTTTCGTGCAAACACTGGAGCACCGGTAACTGTATCATTATTTTTCTTTTTGAGGTGTGCAGCATTTCTCTTATATTTTCTGGCTATATAAATAAAGACATACAATACAATATAATACATACATTATAATCTAAAATCTCTTTCATTGAATTAAAAACATCACCATCACAAACACAATTTCTGTCACGAAACAGTGAAAAAACACAAAGATGTTTCAAATAAAATGCACGTGCTCAGCACACACAATTTTATTTAAATTAACTAATTTTTCAATAAAATAACTCAGAAACAAATATAGAAATTACAAAAAAAAGGGACAGCCTGATTTCCTACCAGTGGCGCTGAGGAAATGACATGACATTCCAGGGTGCTAAACCCTTTATCAGATACTGCCCAAGATTTCTGTCCTTTCCTGGGTTTTAAAAAAGGTCTGGCATGGTAAAACCACTTTCTTCCCTCTCCCATCAGAAGGCACCTCCATGTGCGTCTGTGCATGTCTGCGACAGAGTGCGCACAATGACAATTACATAATCACATTATGCCACAGGCAAAGTTCAACAGTCATTGTAGGAGCCACCCTATTCCAACAGCAGATCGCTCTATACCCTAATGACACTCCACCCCCCCCCCATACCCCATAGCATTAGATACAATTTATTATTGACAGAATAATCATCTTCCACATGCAGTAACATACCAATTAAAGAAAAAAAAACAAGAAAACATAAAAAAAAGAAGATATAGAACCCATTAAAACATAAGGAAACCCTATCCCAAGAAAGGCCATAATACTATTGAAAAAAAAAAAACAGCAGGGTGAATAAAGATAAAGTCACTTTATCAACAAAGATCAGAATGTACAAAAAAATATTTAAATAAGATTATATACATCCAGTGGGATGACCCCAAATACAAAAATTATACAAGGGACAGACTTCAAAAAGAATTCTGAAAGAGAAGCTAAAGCAATCATCTTCATAAAGAAGCATTCCATAAAATTTGATAAGAATATTTTACCTGGGATTACCTAGTCTATGCTGCCTCTGCTGCACTAACCCATTAGTTAACATTAACATTACATTAACATTACATTACTTTAGTGGAACAAATCCTCCCTAAGTCTGCTGGTAAGAAAGCATATTGCACAGCAGATGCTAATGCCAATTATCGACTACGGGGACATACTGTAATATACGACTCGAAACCCCAGCCCACCTTAGCAAACTTGATACTCTCTACAATTCAATTAATCTTTCCTTTCTTACTTTCAAATAATTTTTGGGCAAGCTACCCATCTATCTGAACAAGCTCCTCACCCCTACCACATAAAGCACTTATCATCTGAGATCTGACTCCAAAAGACTGTTCATCCCAAAGTTCAGCAAAGTATCCAGCCGCTCCTCCTTATCTTACCATGCACCCCAAAACTAGAACAATCTATCGGAGGCTCTCACAGCCTCCACCAGTCTAAGTTATTTCAAAACTGAAGCTGTTTCATATTTTAATCTGGTCTGTAATTGATACATATGCCTACTGTATAATATATATTATCTCTAACTGTGCATGCAATGTCTTGTATACAGTATAATGTATACCCTGTTCACTTACTGTATGTAACTATGTATTTGTAACCATGTATTATTTGTCATCTTAACTCTATGCCCAGGACATACTTGAAAACGAGAGGTAACTCTCAATGTATTACTTCCTGGTAAAACATTTTTAAAATAAATAAATAACCCCTGGTATTCATGTACCGTGTAATCCTTATACCCTACTCCCTGTTATTCATGTACTGTGTAAGCATTATCCACTACCCCACGTTATTCTTGTACTGTGTAATCATTGTACCCTACCCCCTCTTATTCATGCTTTGGCAATACTAAAATGTTTTTTCGTCATGCCAATAAAGCTTATTTGATTTGCTTTGATTTGATAGGTCCTTCAAGCTTTCTATGATATTATTAAGGTGGGCCACCCAATCCTCACAACCTCCAACCTGTGTTCTTGGTGCCCCCTATTCATATGAACATCAAAGGTGTCAGAGAATTAAGTACATGCAGCTTCTGTTACATTAATTGAGTCATCCACACTTCATCAAAGTTCACATAGTAGGAAAGCAAGTGGGATAAATATTTGTAAATGCCAAAACAGTCCAAAATGCCTCTAGTTGCTTCTCTTTTTTGTTTGTCACCCACACAAGGTATGTCACCCATCTGCTCTATGAATTGGAATAGTAATTTACTTGTATTAGGAATTTTAGCTAAAAGTGTCTTTCTACTGAATATCTTTCATCCTTCATCCTAATTGCACACATGTTTTCTATAAATAGAGTTTTACATTTGTGTATGACCTTTGTGTATAAGTCCACATGAATGATATAATAGCTGCTTATCCGGGTGAAGAAAGGAGTAAAGGAGCTGAGTGATAAATAACCCCTAATAGGGATGTGGTCTGGCGGCGACTGTGAAGGGTTGTCTGGGGGAAGTCCTAAAACCCACCCAGACCCCATACATAAGTCCCGCTTCTATATCAACCATGTCACCTGGGGAAGCTCCAACATTGAAATAGTGGTATTAAGTTACTCACTCTGTCTTTAAATTCCTCCGTTTTTTTTCTTTCTTTTTCTTTGCTTTGCTTGCTCCAAGCTGTTATGAAGATACAGGAGAGATGTCCTCACCAGGGAGGAGGGAGAACCAGCGGGCACTGCAGCGCAGCAAAAATAGCGAAGGCTGGACTGTGCTGGAAAATACTTTATTGTAGCATGGATTTAAAAAAGAGAGAAGGGATAACACGCCCCGCAACTCTTACGCATTTCACCCACTCAGGGCTTTTTCACTCTTTGGTAGTTAACACTACAATCTCTGCAGTCACATGGAAATGCAATTTGATGTCTCAGAGGCTATGGCAAGAAAAAAACCTGGGGCACATTAAAATGATTTTACCATAATGTCTTGCAGAAAAATAACACACAACTCATTTTTATATTTCCTGGTTTTTTTCTCATGTTCTTTGCAGTAACACATTATCAATAGCTGCTAGCAGTCTACAGTACATGTCCACACAACAACTACTGCAAATGTCAAAAGGCAAAATACAGACTTCCTGTCTGCACAATATTTACAGTATATTATTTAGAAAGCAAAATCATTTTTACTGAACTTGATGTGAACAATTACTTTTTAGTTCCATTTTAATCACTCAATGAAATTGCTTAGTGTAATGGCCCAAAGAAGGAGAATGGGTGTGTGTGTGAGATGCTGGTTCGGTAAGTGTTGCTCTGGCAACCTTGGAATGTACAGTAGTCCCTTGAAAGTTGAGGATGCTGAGGGGTCAGTAAAGAGTCTGGTTTTTATAAATCAAAGGCGTAGAGAGAGTTGTATACATTGTTAAACGTGCCAAGTAGTGTCTGATACCAGAGGAATTTAATAGATTTTTTTTAACTGTGGAAGAAGACATGACATGTTACATCACAAACATAATTTAATGATTTTGAAAAAGCAGGTGACTGAGGAGCAGCATTGTCTTTGCACATTTTATAAGTATGTATGGACTGTATTACTGTGAACCTCCACCAACAGGAGGAGAGAGTCAAGACAACATACAGGTATACAAATACCCTATCCTTTCCTTGCTCAACAATCTGTGCCCATCTTCTCCCCTCAACAACCTGTGTGCACCCTCCCAATTTTAGCCTCCTTGTTGTCAGCTTGTCATGGAAAACGATGACTTGTTGACCACTTGGGCTACTAAGGGGTTAATATGTACTGTAATGTATTTAAAGTTATGTTTTAGCACCTTTTTCAGCTTGTCTTGCCTTTGTATATAATTTGCAATATATTGTCCATTACATACATAGACAAGACAGGGCTAACAGTAGATACGTGAAAAAGGAGGTACTAAGGTGCTCTCTCTAAAGGATAAATCAAAAACGGCTATGATACTACCATAATACAATGCCCCTACATGCACCCATATATTGGTGCACTGCGACAGAGTGCACTACGTCTGCTGCTCAACCCCAAGGATCTTTCTAGGATCCCCAATGTGATGAAAAAAGAGAGAAGAGAAAATCAGATTTGCAACCCTTCCAAACAAACCATACTTGTTCAGAGTTTTTCTAATTGTACTGTCATGAACTTTAACATTTAACATGCTAACTGAGGCCTGTAGAGTCTGAGATGTAACTCTTGGGGTTTTTGCAATTTATCTGAGCATTGCACGGTCTGACCTTGGGGTAAATTTGCTGGGACCTCCACTCCTGGGAAGATTGGCAATTGTCTTGAATGTTTTCCACTTTTGAATAATCTTTCTCACTGTAGAATGATGGACTTTAAATTGTTTGGAAATGGCCTTATAACCCTTCCCAGATTGATGGGCAGCAACAATTGCTTCTCTAAGATCATTGCTGATGTCTTTCCTCCTTGGCATTGTGTTAACACACACCTGAATGCTCCAGACCAGCAAACTGCTAAAACTTCAGCTTTTATAGAGGTGGTCTCACTTGCTGATTATCAATTAATGAAGGGCATTTGATTAGCAGCACTTGTCTGCTACTTAGCATCTTAATTCCTATGGAAACAGTAAGGGTGTGCTTAGTTTTTCACACATAGCTTCTCCATTTTGGCTTTATTTTTGTTAAATAAATCATGACACGGTGTAATATGTCATGTGTTGTTGTTCATCTGAGGTTGTATTTATCTAATTTTAAGACCTGTTAAGAAACAGATGCTTGTTATTATGTCCTGATATGTAAAACCATAGAATTCAAAGAGGGTGTACTTTCTTTTTCACACAACTGAATTCTCGTGTTAATGCCTTTAGAATGTAAAATATGTATTCCGCGAATGAGTGTTTCTCAAATTGGAACCTTGTTGAAACGCATATGCGTGTCATCACATGTATGCGCATGCGTGTCTGGCAAATTGGAAACTTGTTGAAACATATACTGTATGCATGTCACATTTCTGCACATGCGTGTCCTGATGTTGCTAAGTAAAATACTTTTAAGAAAGATACAGTGCATTTCCTCACGGAGTCGCTAGATTCTGTACCTGCTGTTAGTGTATTTAAATAGTAGCAAACACTTACATTTTCTAGCATTATACTATATATTGTACATACTGTATTTTGTACAGTATACGGTATCAATGACATTTTTATAGATTGAAATGCCTTTAGAAAAATAGTACTACTGTAAGTTTCTGGACAGTAAAAACATAAACACACAAAAAAGTATATTTAAAGAATGAACATGTTTATTTGGACAGGATAATAAAGGGAAAAATAACAATAGAACAATGCAATGTTGCCTCTTCTTCAAAATGTATAATCTTGTATTTTCCTTCTTTGCAAAGTCTGGTGCTTCTTGGACATCTGGGTCTGTAAAGAAAGAATGAACAAATAGGAGGATCCAGGGCACTACGGATTTTTAAGAAAATAAATTTATTCTAGGCACACACAACGTTTCAAGCTGTACAAAGCTCTTTCTCAAGCTCGAAACGTTGTGTGTACCTAGAATAAATTTATTTTCTTAAAAATCCATTGTGCCCCGGATCCTCCCATTTGTTCATATATCTTGAAATTACACCAGGCAGGTTATTTCCCTGAACCACGGAGCATCGGTACCTCTAACTGCAAGTATATTGTTGCTTTATTATACTCTCACAGGTGTGCTAGACATTACCCTTTTGTTTGATCTGTAAAGAAAGGGACACTATTCTATATTATCAATCGCACCTTACATTATGGTTAAAAAATGCCTACTGTCATGCTATGTTCACCACAAACTAGACGGGACCGCGAGGCCGAGGTGGGAATTAGATACAATACAACCCACAGCCGCGAGGGCGTGTCTTGATTGTAGATTGGTCAGAGTAGCCGGGTCGGGGTTGGAGAGGTACAGATAGTTGCGGGTACTTAGCCAAGATCGGGGTTGGAGAGGTCCAGATCGTTGTGGGTAAGCCGCGGTCGGGGAGCCAGAGGTGCAGAGTCCAAGAGAAAAGCCGGGTCGGTACACAGGAGGTCACTGAAGCAGAGCGGGACAAGGTAGCGAGAAACTGGGAACAAGGCAAAGCACAAGAGAGGTGAACACAGGAACTTAGACTATGTGCAGCTGAGGAGTGAATGGTGAGCAGGGAATATATAGGAGAGACTCACCAATGGGAAGCTCGGAGCTTGGAGGTGGGAATGCACCACAGGTCAGGTTCCAGGTGCAGAGGCACCTATGTCTTTAAGGAAGTGGGCGTGCGCCCGTGCGAGGAGGCGTGCGCATGGTGGTGCTTGTGCACAGTGCGCCCACATGAGAGAGGTCCCCAGCCAGAGTGGGAGAGCACATCTGATCCGGCAGCATGGCGTCCGCACGACTGCGGCGAGGAGGAGAGGACACTGAGGCTCCGGACTCCCTGGAGGTAAGGGGGTCCACACGGTGGTATCGCAGCGCTCTGACCCCCGTGGAGGGCACCCCAGGGGCGGTGCGCCTCTGCAGCCCTCACACCTACATTTCTCAAGTTTTCAGTATGATCTACAGTATGCCAAGAGTCACTGATTAAATATAATTGGCTAATCATACAGGACTTATTCAACTATAACCTCTGCACATGCGTGTGAAAATGGCAAAGACATTTCTCAGCCAAGAATCAAAGGCTCAAAGAGAATGTGTCTTTTGTTTTTTTAACACACGTCCTATGGCCAGGCAGGGCCCTTGGCTTTGGGAGAGTGAGGGGGTGGGGAAAGTTCAATGAAGATAAGCCATCTTTGGCTAAAGCTGTGATGAGCTGGCAGCAGGATTACAGTAGAATAAAAATCATTTGAACTGTTTAAAAATGTAATAAAAGTGAAAACTCCCTTGAGAACATGTTTCTGTGTGAGTGACATTTCCATAAACAGTATGAAAAGCAGACAAAGCCTACTCACATTTGAAGGTTTTGAATAGTCCACCCCCCCTAAAAAATAAAGTGTATGCCACCTCCTAAAGAACTTAAAAGGAAGTGATTTTATTAATGTAAAAATTGATACAATATTTAAAATGTGCATCACATTATGTTTTTTTTAAATCACTCATTTATTCAGCCCTTGTCGAGAAATAAATAAAAAAAGATATTCCTTTTCTTTTTTTTTCTGACTTGCAATTACTGTAACATTGGCAGTGAAGTAATTCTTAAGAAATCACAATGCAGAACTTATCACCCCTGTGCATGTGTGTGAAAACGGCAAAGACATTTCTCAGCCAAGAATCAAAGGCTCAATGATAATGTGCCTTTTTATTCTTTTTTCTGACTTGAAATTAACATTGGCAGTGAAGTCATTCTTGAGAAATCACAATGCAGGGCTTTATTTATTTAGTTATTAATATTTATTTTTGGGGTTTCTTATCCAAATTAATTACACATGCAAAGTCTAATTCCTGTATACTGCAAAATGCAACATCATTGATAAAAGAAAACAGTAACATCCAGTAGTGTTCTCCATTAACCAGTAAGTGGAATACTGTAAAAGCAAAAAACATCTTGTTGTGAAATTATAGTACAGGCTATGACATGTGCAGTAATTAAATCGAAAACATACTACAATGCATACAGCAGTGTGTTGTCCAAATTTTTAGAATGGCAAAGTTTTAATAGCGTGAAACTGGTAATACTGACAGACTGTATAAAAGTAAAAAAGGCAAAGTCTTAAAAAAGCGAAATTAGAGTTCCATCGAACTTCATCCTTATCTTTTGCTGCTCAATTTCAAAGTTTCTTTTCTGGAAAAAAAATATATGCTATTATTTCTGGCACTGCGCATTCATCAACTTGCGCTATATGGTGCATGTCTACAAGCATACTGTACACTATTGTAGTGTAACTGGGAATTAAAGCTAATACTGTAAAATGTAATACTGTATAGTACAGTACATTATATTCACCTTCATTATAAACTTTGCCAACCGGGTGGAGATGAGCCAATGTCAGAGGTGTATTGTGCGTAGAAGTTGGGGTCACTAATTCATCTGCATTATAGTTGACAGGTGACTGCTGGTAGTCAGACAGAGCCAGGTAGCAATGATTCTAATCAGGCATGGCCAGATAGCAATGACTGTAATCAGGTGGGGTCAGGTAGCAATGATTTTAATCAAGCCGGGTCACTAGGTTTTCATTGATGGTCGCCCAGCTATTGCAATCATATTGGCAAGCCGGGTTGTATTGTGGATAGAAGCTGGGGTCACCCATGTCGTCTGCATTATAGTTGACAGTTGACTGCTGAAGCTGGTAGTCAGACAGTGCCAGGTAGCAATCATTGTTGACAGTTGGGGTGAGGAAGCAAGGATTGTAATCAGGCAGATTCACTAGGTTTTCAGTGGCGTCAGTGATGGTCGGCTTATTATTGCAATCGTATTGGCAAGCCATGGTTGGTACATTGCAGAGATGGGAAATACGAATCTTTAATAGATTAAATCCGACATTTCTCCTTTTCAAGTTGCCATCGGCAAACATACAAGCAAAACCTGGGAGCACAGACCAATAACCCCTGCTATCTCCCTCAGATGGGGCAGTGCGAAAAAAACAATCCTCATTAGTTAAAGTTTGCCTTATCGAATGCTTACACCCACGATGGTTAGGTGAATATATGAAATAATCGTAGTTCTCAATGATATGATGATATATCACTGCTAAAGTCACCTTCTTATCTGTTCCAGCATTAAGTGCAGAAAATATTAGATATGCTTAACTGAGGTTCGGTTTTGAATAAAGACATGGCATGATGTTGAGTGTACATGTTCGGTCTATTCAGCAATTGTGCGAGCATACAGTAGCAATTGAGAATAAAGTACCCAATATTGTGTTTAGATACTTAAATTATGAAAACGCCTACATTTGATAACGTCTTCAGCATCTTCAGCGACCAAGTTCATTTTACAATGGATCACTGTGGTGGACTCTCTTTTTATCTGTTTTTTAAACACCTGCAAATTGACACATACAGTACAGTAACTGTGCTATGCACTGGATAGTGCAAAGGGGATTAATTTTGCCACCTGGTGGATACGCGAAAGAACTGCATCCAAACATATCAGAATCCAGGTAATTCAAAGAAAGTCAACAACGCTAAACAGAGGTGTGATTGGTGTGATTGGCTGCTTTAACGCTAGAGTTCGCCGAGAATAATGAGTGAATGATATGATGCGTGGAATACAGCAGACTTTACGAAAACGACTCAGAGAAATGTTCGAATAACGGCCGCTGCATATTGTGGCAAGACGGCCTCGCGGTGGGGTCAGTAAGACGCTGGACATGATGGGAAACTTTAAACTGTAGTGGTTTATTAGCCACAACCAAAATAAAGTACGGGTGCACTGTCCCTTTAAGAAACTACTTTCTAGAAAATAAAGCCTATTCCCGTTAGGGAAACTAACTCACTTCTTGAGCCCTTACTAAAAGGGCAGCCAGCTAATCTGGTTATGCCCGAAACATGTGCTCTATAAAGTATAACAAATAAGTATCGTAATAAAGTCTTATCTGTAATGCAGCTCCAACAGCAAACAGGAACACCGGTTCCGGGGAGCAGGCTGTGTCCAGCTCGCAGCAATCTTAATCTTTATTCTGGGTTGGGGTCCTAGCTGGTCCCAGCAGCAAAGCTCCTCGCAGGACTGGGGGACCAGAGCAACAACTAGGGCTTCCTAGCCGGGAGAAGTCTCTTCATCCTCCTGGGGAAAAACAAGCTCACCTTGTGTGAGCAACTTCCTGCTTTTTAAAGCACTTGTTTCACTGATGAGTTCAGCCCCTGTTTAATCAGTCTTCAGCTGTGCTTTCTCTCTCTGAGGCGATTAACGCTCTGTGTTCTGGCTGCATCGTCTCTCCATTCACTGTTCCAGCCTACTGAGTTCCAGCCTACTTTGGTCAAAGAGTTATAAGCCTGTAAGCCAACGTCAAGGCATGACCAAACTTTGCAGGTCCAAACACCATCCTGTTGAAACTTCTCTTTAACCTCTGTGGAGGGAGAATGACTACAGTGAGTCCATCCATACAGCATACTGAAAGAAACTTCCTTGCTTTAAAACATGATAACAAATGGTTATTTAAGACTAATAAACTATGTCTATGTCAACTTTGAAGGTGTCAATTGCATTCAAATTTTGACTTTTCTTCCGAAAAATGTAAAATGTGAATTATCATTTCTTTTGGAAGTCTTCTATTATAGTGATGTTATAAATCTTAAGCACACTGGTGAAATGAGGTGTTGCTGGCACAAATGTTAAAAGCACTTTATTTAATTAAATGTATTTAATTGTATAAGGTGCTAAAGGTTGCATTTATAAGTCGTCAATGGAAATGTTTAATTTTAAACCTTAAAGCATTATGGTTAGTGCGGGATTACAGCAATGCATCAACTAATTTTCTAACAAAGGTTGTCTGTAAAATCACAATTTCTTAAAACTGAAAATGACACATTACGATGTTCAGTTTTAAAATTATTCTTGGAACATACGTGGTTTTAAACAAATATTCAATAAATCCTACAGAAGCTGAGTTAATAGGACAAATACCCCTTTAGCTGAGCTCACTGTTTGCTCCTTTGCAGAATCAGAACAGCTCATTAATAAATTACACTTTTAACCATTTCTGCTAATCCCCATGGCGTAACACAATTTCTAACAATATATTATCATTTATTGGATTTATGTACAGCAGCAAAATAATTTAAATGGAAAAGATATTCTTGCTTTTTTAGCATCATTGTGTTAAGCTACTATGCACATATTTTTTACTATTTAACATTCTGAAGAGTTATTACAAGTGGAATTACAAGAGACATTATAGTGGGATTTATTAAACTGTGGAGCCTTTATTTTCTCTCAATTTCCTGCATCAAGTAGAAGGTGACAAACATCTCTAGCTAATTATCTATGAAAATATAAGAAATTTGATGAGCAAATATAAAAAAACTTGGTTGTTTAGCTTCTTACTGTATTTTGAAATGAATATAAACAGCAAAAGCAGCAGTTTCTGTATCAAGCTTTGTATATCACTACTGTAAGAGTGTTTCAAATGTTTTTTTGTATTATTTCTTGTGTTAGAAAGCTATATCTTTTGGAAAGTATTCATTTCAAAATCTAGTATCGTCAAAATATGTTTGCATTAATGATGTTTGTAAGATACATAATGTTATGCCTATATATAATGTTTTGTTATGTTTTGTATATGTAATGATATGTTTTCATTTGCCTAATTTGAAATTCCTATACATTTTAGTTAAATAGTCCTTGACCAGAATGTACTGTATTTGTTTATACTTTAAGTAAAAACAAAGTTTTGTTGTTCTGGAATTAAGCAATTCTACCACTTGTGATGGAACTTTCAGAGTTTTCAGAGAATGGGTATTGTGGCAGGATGAGGGTTAGTGAGGAGGCAACACAATTCTTCCGGTGAAATAATATGCTGGTGGTTTTATTTGTCCAAAAATATAACAAAGCAATGGGTGCTCTGTCCCTTTAAGTAAAACAAAACATAAATCAAAAGCCTATCCCCATTAGAGGAACTAACTAAACAAAAGTTCAGTCTATCTACCTGGCTGAATGGAGGAGGTGGTGAGCGCACATATGAAATAGATATATAAAGATATATGACACAATGTCAGTCAGGCAATGTTGAATACATAAAACACTGTTCAAGACTGTAACAGCCCTGCAGTGAGCACAACCTAACTCAGGGATCAGGGGGTGGGATGGGTATATATGTTTATAAACATAAACTCACACAGCCATGTGTGAGCCCCTTCCTAGGAAATGGTATCTTTTCATGGATCTTAAATTCACAAAGTGTTAGCCCACGATCAGAGATCTTGTTCCTTGTCCCATGTGCCATCCCAGCAAGGATAATATAGACGGCAAGTTAAAATAATATATACGTTTTATTACATAAAAAAGTAAACATAGACTCATATAATAGATAAAAACACTTCAGCTCCTAGCAGTTGTCTGGGTCTGGTCTGACGTGGTGTTCTCCTGCTTCCGCGTCCAGTATCTGGACCGCGGCAGGCAGACACGTGACAGCTACGGTGGCCTTTTGTGTATAAACCCCCTGCACATGCGTTTCGGAAATGATTCCTTCTTCAGATTCCTCTGGGGAATCTGAAGGAGGAATCATTTCCGAAACGCGTTATTCCTGATCGGCTGTGTGCAGGATGTTTATACTCTAAAAGCTACTGTAGCTGTCATGTGTCTGCTTGTTGCGGTCCGGCTACTGGACGCGGAAGCAGGAGAACACCACTATATTATCCTTGCTGGGACGGCACATGGGACAAGGAACAAGATCTGTGATCGTGGGCTAACACTTTGTGAATTGAAGATCCCTGAAAAGATACAATTTCCTAGGAAAGGGCTCACACATGGCCATGTGAGTATATGTTTATAAACTTATATACCATCCCATCCCTTGATCCCTCAGTGAGGTTTTGCTCACTACAGGGCTGTTACAGTCTTGACCAGTGTTTTATGTATTCAACATTGCCTGACTGACATTTTGTCATATATCTTTATATATCTATTTCATATGTGCGCTCACCACCTCCTTCATTCTACCAACATTTGAGGATCAAGGGATGGTCCTCTTCAGGTTGAGCTGCAAAATTCACGAAGGGCTAGTATCACTACTTTCATTTATTTTCATTTTTATTTTTTTGCTTGTGTAATACTGTGATTGTACTAAATAGTCAGGACAGGGTAGTTACCCTAATAACTTGTGAAGGGAGCACTGTAGTATTCTTCATCTGCATATCTACCTAGCTGCTAGCTAAACTAGAACAGACAACAATATTCAGTAGCACCACTTGGCTCCTTACCTGGGAGCTTTATTCCCCTCGGGACAGCATAACGATGAGCAGCCTGTGTCTGTCTGTCAGCACTCCTCTGTCCTCTCTCATGTCTGAGAGAGACTGCTGCCCCAGAAGTTTTTCCTCTGCCTTTTTTAAAGGTCACCCCAAAAATGTACCCGGGTACCGAGTCAGAATCCCGGGTACATAAAGACACAGACCTCCGGACATAATCCTCCCTGGAAAGCAGTTACGCGGCTCACCGCCAGGATGCCCTGCTGGTGAGTTTACTTAATTAGGATCACCTGTGGACTGCCTAATCAGTGGGATTAACTCCTCGCATGCTGGAAAGCAGGCATACTGCCAACTCCTACTAATGTATACAGAGTCTATGACTCTGTAACAGTATATTTAAAGAAAGCTATGTACAATGTACATCTTTATGCCTTAAAGAAGATATTTTAAGATTGGAAGACTAGAATGTCAGCTATATTTGCGATGTACATAATACAAATGTAATTAATTTCATTTTTTTTGCTGATGCATTTAGATGTCATACTACTTGGTACAACTACATAGTATTTTGTTAATCTGTCTATTGCCTTGTGATGACCCCCTCCCTTTTTCCAAACAATTTCCCTCACATATTGTACCCTGTCTTTTATTTTGTATCTTAGTATCAGTTATACTAGCCGTTTGTTGCAGTTGCTAGTATTGTGCACTTTATGGTTGTGCTCGTTTTTTCTCCAACAACTCTCAGTTGATTTCATATCTTGAGGATTTAGCATTTTTTCACCATACACATGTGTTTTACATGAAGGGAGGAAGCTTGTATCTGGACAAATTGTTTTGCAAAATGGGTATGATAATTATTTTTTTCCATACAGTTATGTCTTTGTGAATATATTTTACTGTATCTTGAGAAAAGTCCTGGAATAGGACCAACACGTTGATAATATATTTAATAAATATATTTATTTTCTTTAAGTTACCTGTTAGTGCCTAGTTACATTTATTATAGATTCATCTATATTGGCTCTAGACCCAGGCAAGTTGATAATAGTTACAGTACATGAGTGATGCCATATTCACAGGCTGTATTTTAAATCATGGGTACAGTATATTTGTCATTATATAAATATGCAAGATATAGATAACACAAGCGTAGAGTAGGTGACAAAAAAACAAATTATATTTTTTGGTATTAGGATGCTTCTGATAAATATCGAAAGTTGATGAATAGAATCAAAATGACTAAATTTGTGGTATTTAGTCCTTTTTTTGCCGCTCACGATATTTTTATCAGACACTTTACAAAATGGTTTACTTTTAACAGTACAACTTTGAAGACTTGCATCGTAAAAATAACACTTTTGTTTTCTGAAATACCACATATTTACCATATTGGCTTTTGATGTATCTAGGCTTTACGGAGGTGAGTGTGTGGGGGGGGGGGGGAATCAAATTTCAGTAATATGTTACAAGCCAATTTGGAAAGTAGCACAGGATTTCTATTTGTTTTCCATAAATGTATGGCCAATTCTCTTTCCGTAGCAGCACTCATAAGCTATTGAAATATATATAGTGTTATTGATGCATTTCTTAATATGGGTAGGTTTGAGCACACCTAATTTTGTTTTGCTATGTACTTGTATGTGTTTGTCTTACAGTATACTTGAGAAAGGGCGTGGTGCATCCTTAAACCTTTCATACAGTATTTTCTCTGCCGGTTCCCCACTAATAAAAGATGATTAAGCTAATTATTACAGTAATTATGATAGAAGTATCTACTGCATCATATGTCTGGCTACTGCTACTACATAAGTTTTTCAAAAGAAGACAAGGGTTACCCTTAGTTGACAACTCAATAATGAATCCCGACTTTACTGATCAATCAAACCTGAGAATATTGAATAGCTTGTTAGAAGAAAGTGAAAAAGGAGTAGGAGAAGGTCCATATACAGATTTAAAGACAAAATCCACCTTTACACCATTTGCAGGAATTAGCACCAATGTCAATGTTTTTACATGTCTAGTGACCAACGACTTAACTCATTTAAAACAAGGTTCTACTAACTCGAATCTCAACTACCATGAATACAAAGCGTTAAAAGATTTTGAAAGTGACGAGCCAATCATCATAAAGCCATCAGATAAAGGAGGTAACGTAGTGGTACTAGACAAATTATCTTATGCCAAAGAATTTGTTCGCCTACTATCAGATGCTTGCTCTTACAACATCTTGAGCCTTGATCTACAAAGGAGTTCCAGAGGGAAGTAGGAGAAATTCTCAAAGAAGGTCTAGACCAAATGCTAATATTTAAAAATGAATTTGACTAGATGTCAAACCAAATACCAACAACAGCAACATTTTATTATCTGCCAAAAATCCATAAGGGGGTATTTCCCCCTCCAGGCAGACCAATAGTTTTGGGAATTGACACCTTGACCTCAAAGGTTAGCAATGAATTCCTCCGCCCTTCAGTTACTTCATTGCCTTCATATCTTCACGACACAAAAGTCGTCCTCTTGAAATTAGAGGATGTATGCATTAACAATGAGACTAATTGTGGGCTTGGATGTTGAGAACCTGTACACCAGTATTCCTCATGATGCAAGTGTACAGGCGGTCAAACATTTTCTAAGATCACGGAATGAACATTCAAAAAAACTTAACGACTTTGTACTTACAGATGCAGCCACCAGTATTCGATCACTTGCCTGGGTAAAACCGAAGGCATCTCACAGTAAATGCCTCAACATGCATCAACATTTATGTGAGATTCCTAATAGGTCATCGGATTTACATAGCAGGGGTCCCTGCAGTCCAATTCACTTTGAATGGAACTGCAGGGACCTCCCACTTTGTTAATCCGATGGGCCATTAGGAATCCCACAGAAATGTTGAGGCATTTACTTTGAGATTGGCCCAGATTTTCTGAGGCAAGTGATCTATTATTGGTGGCTGCATCTGTACTTTACTAAAATGTTTTCTCACTAAAAATTACTTTGTATTTGATTGCAAATACTATCATCAAATCCAGGGAAAAGCCATGGGTACCACGGTCGAATCCACCTACGCTAATTTATATCTAGCTGGTGGGAGGAGATCATGGTCTTCATGGAGGAGATGGAGATATATACTACACATCATACTATGGATTCATTACATAGACAACATTTTCCTCCTCTGGAATGGTCCCGATGATCTGCTAAAAGAATTTATTACAATTCTTAACATCAATCAGTTTAATTTGAGATTAACTTACCATGCAAACTCTGCTAGCATTGATTTTTTAGATTTGACGATCAGTAAAAATAATGAAGGCAGACTAGAGAATACAATCTATAGAAAGTCAACATCTACTAACAGTTTACTACTATCAAGCAATCATCATCCATGGCACACCATTGACAATATTGCCATAGGACAGTTTCTCCGACCTCAGAGAAATTGTTCAACAGTAAAAGAATACAAAGTTCAGACTGTGGATATAATGAACAGATTTTGCGAAAGAGGTCATAGCCAAAGAAACTTCAAAAGGGCTTACCAACGGGCCTTAGCTACCCCAAGACCACAACTTCTGATTAATAAAAGCAGAAGCAGTGACCCCAATGATAAACAATCAGATTCATTGGGACATAGAATACTCAATGGGGAGCTATAAGAGATACCCTTAGGAGACACTGGCATATACTATTGAACGATGAAGACCTAAAACAAATCCTTAAGCCATCTCCAAGTGTGACTTGCAGAAGAAACCGAAATTTAAAGGATAGGCAAGTACATAGCCACTTTAAAACAACATCAGAAAGGACATGGTTCGGATCCCAATCAAAGAGTTGCTATTGATGTGGGCGATGTAAGGCCTGTAATGTAATAACTAACAATTTTGGGATTCTACAAGATCATAAAATATTACATAAAAGACTTTATAAATTGCCTTACATCAAGGGTAATCAATTTAATTAATTGCTCCTGTGGAAAACAATACGTGGGAAAAACCCATAGAGCCTTTAAAATAAGAGTCCTAGAACATTTAGGGTCAATTCGAAATTAAAAAGATACCCCTGTAGCAAGACACATGTTACAAGATCATCTAAGTGAAAGTAAAGTACTTAAATTTACAGACATTGAGCACATCCCTCGGGGAATAAGAAAGGGAAATTGGGACAGACGACTCCTTCAAAACGAATGTTGCTGGATCCACACTTTGCACACACTCGCACAGGCTGGACTGATTGAAGGTTTCATCTTCACCCCATTTCTAAATTAAATCTAATTCACTAAGAAGTAGCTACATCATTTTAAGAATCTGTCAATCAACTGGCGTGTTAGGATGTTATTATTTCTGATATCAATATCTCATATTATATTGAGTCAAAAGTTATATTACTATTATATACAGTCTATAAAGCACATATCACTGCTACCAAATTTAAATAGTAATCATCACATCACTTTAGGGTGTTTTTAGATTGTATCCAGGTATATTTATCTAAAGTAAATCTATTATTAGAGGACCGTATTGACGACTTTTGGCAGTCCGAAGTAGAGTAGTCCATTCCTACATCACTGATTCATATTTAAACATTTATTCACAGCAGCAATATCTTTATTCACTTATACCTTATTGACTAATGATATAGAGATATGGAATACTGTATACAGAATAATTTATGTATGTGTACAGTATGTATATTTTTTATATATTAAATAACACCTTGTAATTTATGTCCAATTGTTTTAGATAGATTACTTCATTAACATCATACTTCTTTATGACCAAAACAAATACATTAATAATGTGTATATCAAAATACAAATTCATCCATGACTCTAATAAGAATCTTTGTGATAATTCCTACTATTTAACAATGCCAAGCTACAATTGTTGCCATTACTATGGTTACAGAATGATCCCGTTTCTACTACACTGATTCACTGCAATTGACTACATGCTAAGCGCAATGTCCATTCACCTAACCGCTACAGCAGTGATTGGTGTGACTTTACTGACACGCCTACCTCCGTTACAATAAAAAGGACGACGTCACTATGTACATTACTCCTCCCCTGACGAAGTGTACGAACATACACGAAATGTGCGTAGGGAATTTTAAACTGACGCTACGATGGTGGCACCAAGAAAACGAGGTGGCTGTTATCCGACAAAGAACAGGATGTATGGTGATACTTTGTTACCATCTTATTTGTTTCCTATTACTTACCCAGCCGACGGACAGCTACTGTATATGGTTAAATTATTTTGTTTTTATCTGTCTTCACTGCTTACATCGCTGGAAGACAGTTATATGGTGATTCTTATGATACTACCTAATGATAGGAGAAGTAATGCAGTAACCCTGTTGCAATTATATTATATTCTACGCATTACAAAGTTTATCCTATAACCAGATTTTGTTACATGGCCATATATGTTACTAATACTTTCTATACTAAAGGGTTATTCAGGGTTGTTTGCGCAATGAGCATATTGTGTCTAATGAAGGCATTCAGTTCACTGTTGTCTGAAAGAAATATCTTTTTAACTCATTACTGGGGTGGCAGTTACATATGCCATTGAGAGCATACAATATCAACCATAGCATGTTGACAATATGTTTACTCGCTATATATCTGACCTAATATGCATTTATAATAATATCTTGCGTGTTTTGTTACAGATTGAGTGTACAAAGGATCCATTATACTTATAAGAGGTTAACCATACAACCAATATCTGGTCATGAGTGTATATATGCAGATACATTTAAGTTGTGTACCAATAGTCATGATAAATTACTCTTGAGATTGGCTATGTTACTTGTTACAGATAATCTAAGGGTGTTAACCCACATGGGTACTACCTATCTTTGAGAAGATAACAACTAGATAGGAGAATTTGTCCCATTAATCCCAATTACGAGAACTGACTACACCTTAGGTTATTAACTTTATTTGTGGTACCTACTACAGTATATATACAGAATGGATATCCATCATACAGCTATACCAATCCTACTTATTTGGATATTATACGTACCGTAGGCTAGCTGGTATGCACCACCTCCAATGTGGGGAATTTTAATCACACTATATATATCATGTCACTAAGTGTCATTGTTAATAAATAATAAAACTTTATTGTTTTCAGAAATACATAGTCAGTGATACATATGAGATATATTATATATTCTCTTCATAGGAATATCTGTATTCCTTGGTTACTATATCTACTATATATTATACCTTTATACCTATGTACTTTTAGTGCAAATTATTGGGATTCTTGTGGGAGGACTCTACCTTACATATTCATTTGTTACCTAAGTTAATATTTTCCCATTGCACCGTTGTATTCTTCTATTGCATATCAAATTAAAAAACGGCATTTGGGATTGTGTGGTTGGTCAACTTTTGTGGTATACTTTGACACATATACAGTAGGTGTACATAGTTTTTTGGTAAATCACAAAGACTGAAAATATAGTAACACTTCCCTTCATCACTAGCATGCCTTGGATAGCCTAAGGAGGGGACCATCCTTGTGATAATAAAAAAACATGGTTTTACTACAGTAACACAAAATTAAATCGAGAAATGATCCTACGCTATCTCCGGGTGATTACTTCATGAAATGGAGACAGTGTAGATGGGATTCATGTGATTCAGAATCCATTTTGTATGTTAGGATCCATTTTGACTTGCCAGATGTGTCAGAATCCTTTTTGGAAGGAGATTGCTAAATCTGCTGACTTGTAGAAAGATAAGAACAAGGGAATATTTTATGGAACACAGGATGATACACAATACATACCCAAGGCTAGGGCTCTGTGTCCAGACTTTTGTTACATAACCGATGAAGAACAATATATCCTTTTTCTCATATTGTGTTTTATTGCTTCATATTGCTTCATACTAATAAAGCCATGCATAGGTTAATTGGTAGATGGTTATATGAAACAGTTTTTTAGACTAGATGTCAAAAAGAGGAGGCCGCGCTCGTCCGAAATCTTCAGGGGATATCTTCAGAAGGGAACTCTTCTCCCGCTGCTCCTTCTCTCTCCGGTGATCAGCCGGGCCAACAGTCAATCAAAAGTACAAGAAAAAGGAGTTGGAGCGCAGAGAAGAAGAGATTCCGAAGTTAAATATGGTCAATTTACTGTTACATACACTGCATAATATTACTTACAATGAGGGAAAACCGCATGCACGATGGAGCTTCCACAAAAGTCTGCATTCAGCATTGTCAAAAACCCCTGCCCAGACCGTAATCCACTGCTGTAGATCCCCGCAGGGTCCCTGACCCGGAACCGGAAGTCTAACCACTCAAAGGTGGTGGGCGGGATCTCGTCAACTAGGACAAAGCTATGGCAATAGCTGGCGAAGATACCGGGGAAAAGACAAATAGCCACTGCAACGGGTGCCTCTATCGTGCTGATGTTACACTCCTACCCAGAAGTGTAACCCAAAAATAATGAGCATAATAATGAGCAACTCTCACTGCACACACTCTCACTGCACACACTCTCACTGCACACACTCTCACTGCACACACTCTCACTGCACACACTCTCACTGCACACACTCTCACTGCACACACTCTCACTGCTCACTGCACACTGCACACTGCTCACTGCACACTGCTCACTGCACACTGCTCACAGCACACTGCACACACTCCCAGCACACACTCTCCCTGCACACACTCTCCCTGCACACACTCTCACTGCACACACTCTCACTGCACACACTCTCACTGCATACACTCTCACTGCACACACTCTCACTGCACACACACTCACTGCACACACACTCACTGCACACACTCACTGCACACACTGACTGCACACACTCACTGCACACACTCTCACTGCACACACTCTCACTGCACACACTCTCACTGCACACACTCTCACTGCACACACTCTCACTGCTCACTGCACACTGCACACTGCTCACTGCACACTGCTCACAGCACACTGCACACACTCCCAGCACACACTCTCCCTGCACACACTCACTGCACACACTCACTGCACACACTCTCACTGCACACACTCTCACTGCACATACTCTCACTGCACACACTCACTGCACACACTCACTGCACACACTCTCACTGCACACACTCTCACTGCACACTTACACAGCACACTCTCACAGCACACTCTCACAGCACACAGCACACTCTCACAGCACACTCTCACAGCACACAGCACACTCTCACAGCACTCACAGCACACTCTCACAGCACTCAGCTCTCACAGCACACAGCACTCACAGCACACTCTCACAGCACACAACACTCAAAGCACTCACAGCACACTCTCACAGCACACAGCTCTCACAGCACACAGCACTCACAGCACACTCAACACACTCTCACAGCACATTACACCACAACTCCCACTCCCCCTCCCTACCTTTGGTGTCGGCTGCTGAGATCGGAGCAGAGCTGGCATCAGGAGGAGGGGGGGGTGTCGGGAGGAGGGGGGGTGTCGGGAGGAGGGGGGGGTGAGTGAGGAGCAGGCTGGGACTCGGAGGGTCACGTGAGCTATGCCGCGGAGGGCCAGTAGGTGTGGGGTCCGGGGGGGGGGGAGGAAATGGATGCCGGTGGTGGGAGGTAAGGAGCAGGTTGGTTGCGGCTGGATTCGCCATTGCTAGGGGACGTGTAGGGCTTCCGGCCATCTCTTCCTTCCTTCTTTTCCTCCTCACTCCCTCCCTCCCGATCAGGCGCGCGGCGGCCATTTTTTTTTTTTTAATTAGCGCGACCCCTGGTCTAGCGCGGTCGGATCGGGTGGCCCCCGAGGACCGCGCTATAACGGGGTTTACCTGTACTACATGTTCTCCATTTATAATTTGTTTGCCTATTTTTGCCTGTTAAGTGTATATCTGAATTTATTATTTTTCAACTACAAATAAAGATTAGAAACTGCTAAAAGATCTCTGTCCGGGTGCCTAACTTTTTCTGAAAGGATACACAAGGATTTATAGACAAATACAATTAACTTTCTTCTATTATTTTCAGACAGCAGAGCAGTGGAGGACAGGCAAGGTGAAATGTGGGACATAGAAGGAGACTGCTCTGATCAATCCTGCAACATTAGAAGCCAATGATCACCCCTGGACCAGACAGGTAAGTTAAGCATTTAAGGAACCAGTAAGATAGCATGAAGAGGTTACATTTTATTTTAGTAGGTCCCTTCTTCCCCATCATATTTGATGGGGGGCCATTTTCTTTACTTTTACATTTTAGTTTTACTTTTAAACGTAAATAATATTAGTGATCTGAGTTATTTTAGCTCATCTGTACTACCAGGGAGTCATGATGCACTGCTGAAGCTGGACAAGGCTAAAGACTGATTTAAAGCCTCTATAACTACACAATGTAGGAGGGAGATTTCATAACATACCTGCTATTTCACAAGGGCCAGTGGCATCAGGGCCGTCTTAACATATGGGCACGCTGGGCAGTTGCCCGGGGGCCCCACAGCATAGGGGAGCCCCACGCGCACGGCCCATGCGTGCCCACCAATGCTCTCCCCCCGCCCGGCACCCCGCCTCGCTCTCCCCCCGCCTGGCACCCCGGCTCGCTCTTCCCCCACCCAGCACCACAGCTCTGCTCTCTCTCCCCCCGCCCAGCAACCCAGCTCGCTCTCCCCCGCCCGGCACCATGGCTCCGCTCGCTCTCCCCCCGCCCGGCACCCCGGCTCGCTCTCCCCCCACCCCCGGCACCACGGCTCTGCTCTTTCTCCCCCGACCCGGCACCCCAGCTCGTGTCACAACCGCTCGCAGCCTAGCAGTGCAGCACTTCCAGTGCCTGCTTCTGCTAGTGAGCGCGTGGGAGGCTGGGAACGACATTGTAGGTACAGTAGGGCCCTGTGCACTGCTTTGCCCTGGAGCCCCTAATGTTGTTAAGATGGCCCTGAGTGGCATGCCAACCTTCATAATGTACATTTTATGTCAATAAGGCACTTAAACAAATAGCACTTTATATTAATCAGTACGTTGATGTGATGCAGTAATGTTTGGGAACTGATTCCATTTCAATGTAGCATCTCATACTCCCTAACAAGAGGAAAATTGTAAAGTTTATAACGAGCTCATAGATATGGAAATCATACACACAATCCTGCTCATTTCATCTTGGAGGGCAATGCATTTTAAGCTAATTATAGCAGCTGTTGACATAAAAAAATATAGAGTTGCTGTAGTGCAAATAAATTGTTGGATGAATAAATTGACAGAATATGTGTTAGGTTTAATTATTCTGTCTCCCATTAAGCCATTACAGAAGCAGCTTTACCATATTATAGAGGATAGCAATATTTATTTGTATCAAGGAAAAGGTTCTTGTTACACTTGCAATTACTGAAGCTGCCAAATATTGTTAGTATAATTTAATACACTTCATATCAAATGCACATAATCTAGAATATATATTATAAAACTTGTCTTGATGTACAAATAAGACATAAATAAGATTTTTATTATCACTATTGTATTATTACTATGGTTTTTTTCCCCCTATTTTGTCCCTGAAGTGAGTGACAAAGTGGTTATATATTAAAAAATCTGGTTGAAATAAATGGAATGTTTGACTTTTATAAATATGATGCTTTTTAGTGTATTTAAAACAAAACTCTGATAAATATGAATATCTAGTGATGTTAATTCCAATCATATAGCCAATTCTATCCACCTATTAGCAGTAGATTTCTAAATATTAATCAGGCACATATAATAGAGAGGTGGGCACACATATATATATATATATATATATATATATATATATATATATATATAGGAGAAAAAGAAGAGAGAGCGCACGCCCCATAGCGTAAAATTGTAACATTTAATGGTAAAAAGAAGGGAGGGGGGAAGGGGGGGGGGGTGCACTCACAAGAGTAAAAACAATTCAGGCAATTTGTGAATTATATCACCACCATCCGGTTAATCTGTATCAGTAGTCCACAGTTCAAAGCTCCCTCAGGGCTGTAGGAATGATGTGGCTGCTGCAGGGATCCAGAGGTGCTTCCAAAGATTAAAATCGTCTGTTAGAAGTCCCAGAGATTGCCTCGTGCATTCAAATGGCCGCAGTAGTATTCCGCGCTCGGTGTGGCCTCCTCGTGCGCATGCGTGGCGTCGTAGTGACGTAATGACGTCATTACGTCACTACGACGCCACGCATGCACATGAGGAGGCCGCACCAAGCGCAAAATACTCTGTGGGTCACGTGACCGTGCGATTTTAATATTGCAGGAGATACGGCACCCCATATCGGGGCTTGTATCTCAGGAAGTGGGGGACCCCGAGGCTGAAATCAATTTTGTTCAGCTAAGAAGACACCCTGGTCCCACACACAAGTATCAAACACCACACTATCTGAAAGAAAAAATCAACCTTAGCGGATAGCTGCTAAAGTAATGAAGCTGCTTACATTTAATTTTTATTCATAGTGTTCTTGAGCATGGTGTCCCCTGAGCTGAACTAAGTTGATTTTAGCCTATGGGACCCCCTGCTTCCCAAAATACAGGCCCCAGTATGGGGTGCCGGTATCCCCGCAATGTTAAACTGTGTGACGGAGCACAGCAAAAGGGACCTCGAATCTTGGTAAAGTAGAAAAATCCCAAAGCGAACTCCAAATAAACAGATCAAATTTATTGCAGGCTTAAAAACAGATGGACTAAACAAACGCACCTACGCGTTTCATGCCGAGGCACTTTATCAAAGTGTAGTGACTATAATAAAGTACTTTTTTTAGTGACCCGCCAGCATCAGCTTGTTTTTCGCACGTCCATGAACGTAGTGCACGGGTGCATCTTCCTGTATGGGATAATCCTTCTCTGATGATATCAATCCCCACTTGAAATGGTTAATCTCTTTCATTCGGACTGTGGCCAATGTGGCCGCCTGGAAGAGGCAGACTCCCCCATCTAGACAGACAGTGAAAAACATGAGGTGATGACAATGGAGAGGTTACATAGTTACATAGTAGATGAGGTTGAAAAAAGACGTAGGTCCATCAAGTTCAACCTATGCTCAATTTAGACAACAGATACTTTATCCTATATCTACACTTACTTATTGATCCATATGAAGGCAAACAAAAACTCCAGTGTCATAACATCCAATGATATCTCATAAGGGGAAAAATAAATTCCTTCCTGACTCCAAGAATTGGCAATTGGATTAATCCCCGGATCAACATCCTTCCCATGTATACTTATTTGGTATATCCCTGTATATCTTTCCCATCTAAAAAGATGTCCAACCTTTTTTTGAACAAATCTATTGTATCTGCCATCACAGTCTCCATGGGTAATGAATTCCACATTTTAACTGCCCTTGCTGTAAAGAACCCTTTCCTTTGTTGCTGGTGAAATCTCCTTTCCTCCAACCTTAAGGGATGGCCCTGAGTCCTTTGTACTGCCCGTGGGATGAATAGTTATTTTGAAAGCGCCTTGTATTGTCCCCGAATATATTTGTATATAGTTATCATATCCCCTCTTAGACGCCTCTTTTCTAATGTAAATAAATCTAATTTAGCTAGTCTCTCCTCATAAGTTAGATTGTCCACACCCTTAATTAATTTGGTGGCTCTTCTTTGCACTTTCTCTAATTCCATAATGTCTTTTCTTAGGATTGGTGCCCAAAATTGTACTCCATATTCAAGGTGTGGTCTTACTAATGCTTTGTAAAGGGGCATAATTATATTTACTTCCTTTCCATCCATTGCCCGTTAGATGCAAGATAAGATCTTTTTTGCATTTGCAGCTACTGCATGACTTTGGGCACTATTGCTAAGCCTGCTGTCTATAAGCATTCCTAAATCCTTCTCCATCAAGGATTTCCCCAAGATATCCCCATTTAATTTGTAAGTCGCCTTTTTATTCTTGCATGCCAAATGCATAACATTACATTTATCTGTATTAAACCTCATCTGCCATTTACCTGCCCACGTTTCCAGTCTCTCCAAGTCCTTCTGTAGAGAAATTACATCCTGCTCTAATTCTATTACCTTTCATAATTTAGTATCATAAGCAAAGATGGAGACTTTGCTCTCGATCCCAAACTCAATGTCATTAATAATTAAGTTAAAAAGCAGGGGTCCCAGTACCAATCCCTGAGGTACTCCAATTACGACTTTAGCCCAACCTGAAAAAGTTCCATTTATGACAACCCTCTGTTGTCTGTCCTTTAAACAGTTTTCAATCCAGGTGCATATATTATTACTGAGTCCAATTTTCTTTATTTTGTACACCAACCTCTTGTGTGAAACCATATCAAAAGCCTTTGCAAAATCTAAGTAGACCACATCAACTGCATTACCCTGGTCTAAATTCCTACTTACCTCCTCAAAGAAACAAATAAGGTTAGTTTGGCATGATCTATCCTTCATAAATCCATGCTGACTATTACTAATAATTTTGTTTTCCATTAGTTATTCCTGAATATTATCCCATATTAAACCTTCAAGTAGTTTCCCCACTATTGTAGTCAGGCTTACAGGTCTGTAATTTCCCGTTTGTGATCTAGCTCCCTTTAAAATATAGGCACCACATCTGCTTTACGCCAATCTTGTGGTACTGAGCCTGGGGAAATGGAGTCCTTGAATATTAAATATTATTTATTTTATTTATTTATAAAAATATTTTACCAGGAAGTAATACATTGAGAGTTACCTCTCGTTTTCAAGTATGTCCTGGGCACAGAGTAAAACAAATAATACATGGTTACAAATACAGTTACATAAATGAACAAGGTATACATTTATATACAAGACATTGCATGCACAGTTAAAGAAAATATATATTATGAGCGTATGAAACAGTTACAGACCAGATTAAAGTGTGAGACAGCCTTAGATTTGAAAGAACTTAAGCTGGTGGTGGATATGAGAGTCTCTGGTAGGTTGTTCCAGTTTTGGGGTGCACGGAAGGAAAGGAGGAACGTCCGGATACTTTGTTGAGTCTTGGGACCATGAATAGTCTTTTGGAGTCTGATCTCAGGTGGTAGGTACTGCATGTGGTAGGGGTGAGGAGCTTGTTCAGGTAGCTGGGTAGCTTGCCCAGAAAGTATTTGAGGGTGAGACAGGAAAGGTGAACTTTGCGCCTAGACTCTAGTGATGACCAATCTAGTTCTTTGAGCATTTCGCAGTGATGTGTGTTGTAGTTGCATTGGAGAACAAAACGACAAATTGAATTGTAGAGGGTGTCAAGTTTGCTAAGGTGGGTTTGAGGAGCCGAGCCATATACTATGTCTCCATAGTCAATAATTGGCATTAGCATCTGCTGTGCAATACGCTTTCTGACCAGGAGACTTAGGGAGGATTTGTTCCTGTAAAGTACCCCTAGTTTGGCATAGGTCTTGGTTGTCAGGGTATCAATGTGCATCCCGAATGTTAAGTGGGAGTCAAACCATAAGCCCAGGTATTTAAAACTAGTGACAGGTGTTAGGGTGGTTTTAGCGTTGGTTCTAATCAGGAGCTCAGTCACTGGAAGCTTTACAAATTTAGTCTTGGTCCCAAATACCATTGTTACAGTCTTGTCAGTGTTTAAAAACAGTTTGTTTTGGGAAATCCAGTTTTCGAGTCTCAAAAAGTCAGACTGAAGTATGTGTTGAAGGTCAGAGAGGCTATGGCTGTGTGCATACAGGATTATGGCTTGGCTATTACTGAGCTTAACTCCTTGAGAATCTTGGATGTATTCCATCGGGGCCAGGTGACTTAATTACTTTAATTTTATCAAGTCGCTTATGAACTTCTTCCTCAGTTAACCAATTGTTCATTAATATGGAGGTTGTGGCTTCCTCCTGCGGCACTACTATTGAACTTTATTCTTCCCTGGTAAACTTAAAGAATCTAAACGCCTTCCTCTTCTTGTCCTTTTCCTCCCTACCTGTTTATTTAGCCACATTGGTTTTGACTTATTTATTTTATACTTATTACCCAAGTGTATACACTGATAAGTGTGCTTTTCTAACAATGTTTTAAAGAATGCCCATTTATCTTCTACATTTTTCCCTGCAAAAACATAATCCCAGTGTATTACATGTAGATTTGACCTCAGTTTATTAAAATCTGCCTTTTTAAAGTTTAAGGTCTTTGATGAACCCAAGTAATCTGTTTTTTGATAATTTATTTCAAATGAGACCATGTTATGATCACTGTTACCCAAATGTTCCAGGACTTGAATATTTGTTATTACTTCTACATTGTTTGATATGACCAAATCCAGAACTGCCCCTCTCCTGGTTGGTTCCTACATAATTTGGGTCATATAATTGTCTTTAAGCATCCCCACAAACCTGTTTCCTTTTGTTGTAATGTTAATCTCATTGCCCCAGTCTATGTCTGGATAATTAAAATCCCCCATTATGCAAACATGACTCCGTTTTGATGCCTTCTCCATTTGCAAAAATATTTTAGCTTCCTCAATCTCACAGATATTTGGTGGTTTATAGCATATTCCCACAAACATTTTCTTTATACTTTTACCTCCACTGCTAATTTATATCCACAAAGTCTCTACATTTCCATCATTCCCTTCATAGACATCATCCCTTATAATAGGTTTTAGATCCGGTTTAACATATAAACACACTCCACCTCCCCTTGAATTTGTTTGATCCTTCCGAAAAAGGGAACAACCCTCTAATTAACTGTCCAGTCATGAGTTTCATCCCACCTTGTTTCAGTAATGCCTATGATATCATACTGCTCCCTTGCAGCTATTAATTCAAGCTCCCACATTTTATCTGTCAGGCTTCTTGCATTAGCAAGCATGCATTTCAGTTTTTTTTCAGCATGTACTATTATCTTATCTGCTCCTTCCTTTCTGCACCCACTTGGTTTAGTCTTTAGATGTTTTCTAGTATTATCTGTATTTACTATGGGTGTCTCACTGCTTTTCAAACTTGCACTTGCCCCCATTCTACCTTCATACCACCTTGTATCCTCCTCTATTCCATTTAGTTCATTATCTGTTTCATTCCCCTCCCCCTCCATCCTAGGTTGACAGCCTTTCTAAGAAATTCAGAGAGAGAAAAAACTAAAACATCGCTCCACAGAGTAGGTGATAACAGTGAATGTGACAATAATAAAGTGAAAACCGTGAATTTTCAATACAAATGATAGTGACAATAATAGTGCAAAAAGTGTCCACAAAAGTGAAGATATATTAAATGCAGCTCAAACCCCTTTCAGATAATGGTCCGCAGTGTTCCCTCTTTGTGGAAAGTTTGTAGTCAATAGGGAGAGCAGATCAATCGGTGATATATGTAAAAAAATTAAAATACAATATAGTGCAATAAAGTTTTTAACAGTGGTGGTGTTTATCTGTATTGAAGTGTTCTATGAATTACAGACTCAAATTCTCCCCAAAAATAAAGTGCATCTCCAAAACTGTGGCAATTGATGAAATGGGGTGTTCTTCGATCAGTCCTCTATCAGGCGGATGATGTCACTCAGCGCGATAGGTAAGTGGCAGTATAAGGATGTAGAATGAGAAACCAAACATAGTGCAATCCAGTATTATCAACTACTTTATCTATTAAAAAAACAAAAGGATGTACACTTACATCACAGTAAAAACATACAGGCACATAATAAAAGCGAGTTCTGCTCTCAAACTCTCACCACCCTCCTTCGCTCGGATCTCTCTGCCGTCGCGTCACTTCAGTTCATGGCATGCTTCAGGTCACTGATGGAAGAGGATCCTGAATGCATTCAGGCAAGGGCAGGGTGAGGTTAGCAGAGTACTGTCAATGACTCTATGCGTTTTGCATAGACAGATTCGTCAGAAGTCGTGCACTACTGTCTACAAACATTCTAAGACATTCCACTAACAAATTCTATAAAACTTGGGCTCATTGGCTCGAGAGATGATTTAAGATGAGGATAATTATATCAGTCAGAGTAGGGCGACTGGACTGGATTGTGAAAAGTATTGGTGATCTCTGACCTGGCGGTTTCCTCTGGGGAAAGGAGGGGGCAGTGGCCCTTCCCCTCTCTCTTCCCTCCCCCTGTTATTTTTGATTATTTTAAAATTTTGTTGTTATATATCTGGGTGATCCCGGATATATTGTCTATAATCTTGGCCCAACCAAACTGCCTTTAGATATCTATGCATAGAATATGGCCAAATGCAATTTCCCGTGTTTGTATTGTTTATCACTGTTATTCTGTTTTTTTTTTTTTTTTTTTATAACTTAAATTTTATTGAATCAAAACAGCATAAAATACATTACAGAATACTTTTGTCTTGTATGTAAACATTATTTTAACAACTATGTAAGTAACAACGAGGTCCTGCTGTGCTTCGGGACCCGGTCTTCCGGGTATTTTGGTGTGGACCATATAGTCCAAACCGACTCTACTTAAATGGACAAACAGACACTTATAACTCAACTTAAAAGGGGAGACAATACATACTCAAAAAAAAAAAAAAAAAAAAAAAAAAATATAGGGAAAAGGGAGGACAAGGTGGGGTGGGGAGGGGTAGGTTGGGGGTGAGGTAAGGTAGGGGGAGTGCGTTAGCAGTAGATGCGACACGTGGCCCTGTGTCAAGCATCATAGATGCTTGCAAGCTAAGTCGTCTCTCACATTACTTATATTATAATGCTGCTATAAGGGGTCTTGGGTGTATAGAATACCTCCTGTATGTCCCTCCCAAGGAGAACGCATCTACTGTTATCAGAGCCATATTGAGGACCTCTCAATCCCCGGGATATCTGTCTGTGCCAGCCAAGGCGTCCAGACTTTTAGAAAATTGTCACCAGTATCGTTAACTAAACTCGTTAATTTTTCCATCTGGCAAATGAACCAAATTCGATTCCGAATCTTTGGGATGGTTGGGATATCAGATTGTTTCCATAATGCTGCTATCTCGCACCGCGTTGCAATTGCAAAATGGGCAATTAGTTTGTTATTTGCTTTGGAAAGGCCCGTCAATGGCCTGTTCAGGAGGAACAACCACGGGTCTGGGGGAATGGTGAGATCAAACAGTCTCTGTATCCAATGTCTAATCGCCTCCCACAGTGGAGAGATCCGTGGGCAAGACCACAGCATATGTAACAGGTCGGCTGTTCCTCCGCACTGGCGGGGGCACAGGGGAGAGGAACCCGGCACAAACCTTGATAATTTCAGTGGGGTGAGGTACCATCGCATTAGGACTTTATATGCGTTCTCCTTGAGCGTGGTGCATATGGAGCTCTTCGCTGTGGCCATATATATGGCGCTCCATTCTTCATCTTCTAAGTTTTCTCCCAGATCTGTTTCCCATTGAGATCGGAATGAGGGTATCTGCTGCTCGTGTTCACCAGAACTGATCACTTCTCCGTATAGCTGAGATGTAAGTCCCTTCGTGTCGGCCTCAGCCAGACAGAGCTTTTCGAAAGATGTTAGTAGGGGGTATGGGGCAAATTTGTTATAAAATGCCCTGATCTGGAGGTATCTAAAAAATTCTGAGTGAGGGATCTCTTTCTCTTCCCTGATATGGTCGAATGTTTTGATTTTTCTGTCATAACCCTCCAGATCTCTAATTCGATTGTAGCCCCTCTGTCTCCAGATTGAGATATTACTGACTGATAGACCTGGAGCGAAATCAGGGTTATTCCATATGGGTGTTGCAATGGAATTTTTTGTCGTGAGGGAATGCCGAAATTTCGTAGACTCCCAGATTGACACTGAGTTGGTCACCGAGGAGAGCGGCATGGCGGTAAATTTTCGCGCCGTTTTAGGTAACCAAATTAAGCTGCTCAATTCCAGAGGTGCACACGCAGCATTTTCTATTTCCACCCATCTCTTTAACTTTGGGTTAGATTGCCATTGTACAATCTGACTTAATTGTGCCGCCTTGTAGTATGATACCAGGCAGGGTACAGCTAGGCCGCCCGCCACCACAGATCTTTTCATATTTAATTTACTTACTCTCGGTTTTTTACCTCCCCAGATAAATTTGGAGATTTCAGATTGAAGTGAGTGCAAGTCTCTCCAACTGAGTGGCACTGGAAGAGTTTGGAAGAGGTATAATATACGGGGGAGTAGGTTCATTTTGACACTATGGATACGTCCAATCCAGGATATCCTTTTGGATGTCCACTTCCGTAAATCAGATTTTAAGGTCCGAATCAGGTTGGGGTAATTTGCATTGTACACGTCTTTTACAGTTTTGGTGATGTGGACACCCAGGTATTTTATGTGGTTTTGTTGCCAGTTAAATTTGAAATTCAATTTTAGTAATTTCTCCATGTGTCTAGGGAGGTTGATGTTGAGGGCTTCCGATTTGGATTGATTGATTTTGAAGCCGGAGACCTTAGAGAATCGATCTAGTAGGTCGAAGAGGTTTGGTAGGGACGTAAGGGGTTTTGTGATAATCAAGAGGATGTCATCCGCATACAGGGCCGCTTTATGGGTCTGGGAGTATGCGTTTAACCCTGAGATGTCTGGGTTTCCTCTGATTTGTGCCGCCAGTGGTTCGATACATAGGGCAAATAAAAGCGGGGATAATGGGCAGCCCTGTCTCGTGCCACTCTTTATTTGGAATGGCAGAGAGGGGTAGCCTTGGTGTATGACCCTGGCGGTGGGGTTAGAGTACAGCGATAGAATCGCTTCACTCACCCGATCTCCAAAGCCAAATGTCGCAAGCGTCTCTTTTAAATATGGCCAGTCTATCCTATCGAAAGCTTTTTCTGCATCCAGACTTAACAACATGCTTTGAGTTGCCTTACTATTTGCCAAATCCAACAGATCAATAAATCGTCGTGTATTATCCGCTGCTTGCCGGCCCTTGATAAATCCGACTTGATCTGGGTGTATAAGTCTGGGTAGGATGAGACTAAGTCTATTGGCCAATAATTTAGCGTATAATTTAACATCAGTGTTAATTAATGATATAGGCCGGTAACTTTTGCAGTCTAGCGGGTCTTTCCCAGTTTTATGAATTAGTGATATTGACGCCTTTAACATCTCCTTGGGGATGGGGGCTCCCGCTAAAATAGCGTTAAACATGCGGAGCAACCTTGGGGCGAGCAGCTTTATAAATTTCTTATAGTAAAGCCCTGAGAATCCATCAGGCCCAGGGGCCTTTGATGGCTTCAGTTCTTTAATGGCCTGAGATAGTTCTTCCATAGTGAAGTCAGCATTCAAAACTGCTCTATCAGTGTCCGTCAATCTCCCTAGTTCCGAGCTGGCTAAGAAATCTCTTAGGGCACCGCTCGTTGTAGAGTTATGTGCCACTTTTTCACCGTTATACAGTGTTTCATAGAAGGAGCCGAATTCGTTTACAATTTTCTGAGGATTAGACGTGGGGGTACCAGATTTTAAGCGTATAGCTTGGATGTTATACTTAGCTTGCCTGTCCTTTAGCATGCGGGCTAGCATTGTATCCGGCCTGTTCGCTTTCTCGTAAAATTTTCTCTTTGACCAACTCAGTGAATTGTCAGCTCTGGAAGCTAGTAGCATGTTAAGTTCAATTTTGACATCTTTTACCTCCTGTAGGGTTTTGGGGTCTAAATTCTTTTTATGGTTAGAGGAGAAAGTCTGTAATTTATTTTGGAGATTAATAATTTTGGACTCTCTTTCTCTCTTTCGTCTGGCTGTGATATTTATTAACGTGCCGCGTAATGTTGCTTTATGGGCTTCCCAGAGGACAAGCTGTGAGTCAACAGAGCCCGTATTGATATTGAAGAATTGGTCAATCTCGTTGCCAATAACATCACATATTTCGGGAATTTTTAAGATTGATTCATTAAGTTTCCAGTTCGTCCCAGGTCTATCAGTTCGGATATTATTGCACCTTAGCTCTATTGGCGCATGGTCTGACCATGAAATATCATGGATCCCTGCTCGGGTAACCTTAGGAACCAGTTGACAGGACACAAAAAAGTAATCAATTCTGCTGTACGAGCCATGGGGGTGAGAGAAGAAAGTGTAATCCCTGTCTGCCGGATGTAATTCCCTCCATATATCTGATAACTGGTTGGTCTTGAGGCCCCGGCGTAAAGATACACCTGCTCCCTTGTTGTACTGACCTACAACCCCTGACCTATCCAGGTGCGGTTGCATGACTATGTTAAAGTCACCCGCGAGCACAATGCTCCCTTGGGCCACTGAGTTCAGGGTTCTGAAAAACTTATCGAAAAAGATCGTGCTCTTCTCGCTGGGAGCGTATAAGCAAGCCAACGTGATTCTCTGCCCCCTAATTGTACCTACAACAATAATGTATCTACCATCTGTATCACGTTTACTTAACTGCACCTCGAACGGAATGCTGTTCCGGAATAATATAGCTACCCCCCGTTTTTTGACTGCTGCTGATGATGTGAAAACCTGGGTGAAATCTTTATCAAGATATTTAGGGGCATTTGATTTACTGAAGTGTGTCTCCTGTAGAAAAAGGATTTCAGCGTGTTTCCTTTTATAGTCTGTAAAGGCTAACTTCCGTTTGGTTGGGTTGTTAAAGCCCTGTACATTATGGGAAATAAGTATCAACGCCATTTATTAATGTGTGTGTGGGATAGCTTCGTGAAATCTTTGGACTTACCCAAGATTCCATCCTTGGAGCATGCCCGGTCCGTAGTGCTGAGACGCATCTGTACCATCTGTTGTGTGTTTTGACGGTGTGGCTGATGTTCCCCTGAGAGGGGAAGGGAGGGAGAGGTGGGAGGGAGAGGGGAAAGGTGAGGGGGGGGGGGAGGGGGGATGGGATGAAAGGGAGGGAAGGGAGGGTGGGAAGGCGGGGGATGGGGGACCACATGTAGGTAAAAACAGTAGGGAGGGAACAAAAAATAACATGCATATATAACATCAACATGGCAGAGACATCAAATAATAAAAAAACAAGAATACACCTCGGGAGCCCCCGAGTGTGTCTCTTGCGCCCATGGGGTTGGTCTCCTGGTCCAGTCTTATAGAGGAATCTCTCCGTCTTGCTGGGACCCGACCTCCCTGGGACTTGTGTGCGATCCCTCTTTCTCAGGGATCGTAAGTGGGAATGCATGCACGCCAATACGGGGGATCCCGCCGGCGTGTTTTCCATAATCAGCTACTATATGTAACTCCGTTAAACTCTTCAACGATGGAAACTGGAACAGAAACTGCATATCAATAAACACCTCCCAAACATAACGAAAAACATTGCCCTGTGTCTAACCTTCTGTCTCCCTCCCTGAACCACGTCACCTATTTGGAGCCCATCTACTTAGCTCCTTGGAGAATGTTAACCCACCCCCCCTCTTCTCTTCCTCCTTCATCCTCTCTCCTCTTCCCTTTCCACCCTCCCTCTCCTCCTTCTTCCCCCTCCACCCTCCCTCTCCTCCTTCTTCCCCCTCCACCCTCCCTCTCCTCCTTCTTCCCCCTCCACCCTCCCTCTCCTCCTTCTTCCCCCTCCACCCTCCCTCTCCTCCTTCTTCCCCCTCCACCCTCCCTCTCCTCCTTCTTCCCCCATCCCCCTCTTTTCCTTAGATCCTTTTTATGCATCCCCACTCCTCCTTCCTCCCCCACCCCCCTCTCTACATCCCCCCCTCTCCTCCTCCCCCCCCTTCTCCTCCTCCCCTCCCCCTCTCCTCCTCCTCTCAACCCCCCTCCCCTCTCTCCTCCTCCTCCCACCCCCCCTCCCCCCTCCCTTTCCCTTAGATCCTTTTTATTGTGTGTATTTATGTATATTTATGTATAGAATATGGGAGACCACAGTTCTGGGGCATGGGCACGAGCGGAGGCTGTCATGCACACTCCCTTGTGGCGTGTCCAGAGCTCCTCCGCGTCTGCGCCCCCTCCAGCCTCCTCGTTCTGTGTGCAGAGCTCATCAGCGGCCATCTTGGTGAGGGCAGCAAGCGCCGGAATCCCGTGTGTGTCAGCGCTCCTCGGCGGCCATCTTGGTAAGGGCAGTAAGCTCCCTCACTTCCTCCCTCTTCTGCGCAGGCGCCGGGGGTCCCGCGCGTGGCAGCACTCCTCGGCGGCCATCTTGGTGAGGGCAGTAGGTGCCTCCGCTTCCTCCCTCTACTGCGCAGGCGCCATGGATCCAGCTCTCGCGGGAAGACGGCGCGGGGTGATGACGTCACAGGACAAGCCCGCGAAGATCACTGAAGTTCCCCTGCGCCTCGGGGAAGGAGTAAGGGAAGATGGCTGCCGGCCAAAAAACGTGAGTAGGACCTGCTGCGTTGTAGGGTGCTGATTCCCCTCTCTAGGGACTGGTGAGGGCTGCGGAAGGGGTCCCAAGCGGTCCCGGGGGCATGAGGGGCAATGTTGGGGTAGGTCAAAATAGAAGATTCCGGTGATTGTGGCTAGTGGAGGGTCTTTTATGCAGGGCTCAGTGCATCAGTCGTGGGTTAGCTCATGGCTGCGCGGGGGCGCCATCTTTAGCTGCCGCGTGGCGAGGGGGGCTCTGTGTTGAACCCAGGACCCTTCTAAGGAATCCCTCTGTGTCCTCTACATTTTTGAGGGTATGTGCCACCCCGTTCTTAAAGACCATTAGGGCACACGGGAATAGCCAGCGGTACCTCACCTCTTGGTCACGCAGTGTTCTGGTAACGGAGGCTAATGCTCTCCTTTTTGCTAGCGTGGCAGGTGACAGATCCTGGTACACTTGGAATTTTATTTTCTCAAACTCCACTACCTTCAGTTCCCTTGCTATCCGGCATGTTTCTTCTTTGGTGCGGTAACAGTGGAATCTAATTACCACATCCCTCGGGGGGTCTCCTTTTTGAGGTCTTCCCCTCAGTGCCCGGTGGCATCTGTCCAGAACCAGGTCTCTGGCAGCCATGTCTGGGAATATATGTTCCAGCCACCTCGAGGTGAATTCTTCTGGGTCAGTTATAGCTTCTGGGACCCCTCTCAGCCGTATGTTACAGCGCCGGTCGCGGTTCTCTGCGTCCTCAATTTTATCCTCTAGGGAGGTGACCTGTGCCTTTAAGGCGGATATTTGAGTCTGTGTTTGTGTTGTGGATGTAGCTGTCTCATCTGCCCTGGATTCCAAAGCAGCCGTACGCTCCCCTATTGCGTCTATATCCTTCCGAAGTGCCCAAAGTTCAGACTTAAAGAATTGTTGCATATTGCTGCAAAACTCTTTCATGTCTTTACGTCTCATTATATCCATATCGTGTGGTTCTTCAGGTGCGGAGTCCAATTCTGGGTCTGCTGATGCTGTTTGCACTGGAGATTCAGGTACGTCAGCCCTGGCAGCCTCTTTGCTCTTAAAATAAGTAGACACCGGCTGTGTTTTTTTTCTTAAAGTCTTAGTTGATGCCATGTCTGTATATTTAGACACGTTCTGCAGATACTGGATTATGCAGATGCTGTGTTTTTGCTGGAGTTAGATCGATTTGAAACGCCGGAGGGGATGGAGCTCACACTCTAAGCTGCCATTCACCTCCTTGTCGTGCACGCCTCTCCTATTCTGTTTTTGTGCTATATGTCAACATTGTTTTTTGCCTTTTAATTTGCTCTTTCTTATGTTATGCTGAAAAATTCAATAAAAATGTATGTGAAAAAAAAAACTTACAATAAAATTTGGTCTGCTCTTTCAGCATGCAGGACAGAGTGACGTCACACACCCTAGTGTTTCATCTCCCTGGTCTTTGAGAGGATGACCTACAGGAGCTCCATAATCGGTCTCATAGGACCGTTGGACATTTTTAGTGTTTCCCCCTTTTGCCTCATCATGCCCTCGCGAGGCGAATGCATCAGAGGGATCTACAGAAACATCTTGTCCGGTGACTGGGAGTGACTGCAATAGTGCTTTTAAAATTTTATTGTAAGTTTTACCTTCATTTGTATGGTTATAAAATGGTTTATATGTGAAATTGATTCTGCCTTTATTTTGCGCTCTTCTTTGTTTTGTTATCTTTAGTTTTCCCCATTTGATTGTAAGCTGCAGGATCGGCATCAATTTGGGACATCTTTGGAGATTTTAGGATCAGCGCTGACCCATTCCCCCTTCCCCTTGCTAATTGGTAAAGTGGAAAGATCTATGAAACAAAAGTAATATTCAAAGTGAATAAGACCGATTCGGTATTAGCATTCAAATTAAACGAGCGAAAAACATTAGAGACAAAAATGGTAAGGAAACAATGAACACAGAAGAACTATGCTGTTCAGATCAGTTCATCTGGAATTAGCCAGAATATGCAGTATCAGGATATCCTGCCCTCGTGGGATCTTATTCTGGCTGCAATACTGCAAGTGTCCAGGAGGATTGAGACACAGGCATAAGACTTTCTAATTTCCTGGTTGAGCCTTATTTAAAGTCCAGGAAGTTACTCTGTACCATGTGTTGCAATTCTGCTCCTCGCTACCCTGCACGTTCCTGTACCTGTCTCATGCCAGCTACGGCTGCAGTCCCAGTAACAGCCTCAGTGCACAGCGCGGCGTGCACTGTTCGTGTAAGCACCGCCCCTCAATGGGGCTGGGCCCAGTACGCACCATCACGCAGAAGGTGCAGCCGCGCCGTGCTGCAAGGTTTTTCCCAACTCAATCAAATTGAGTTCAAACCTTGCAACGGGGGCCCCCGCAAATCCCAGACCATGCCCCCTCCCGTCGCAAGCTCCCCTAGACCGCAGATCGCGGTTAGCGCTGTGCACGCGCCGCGCCCCCCACCGGGCGCTCGTGTCACAGACATTACTGGGACCGCAGCCTAAGCATAATGTCTGCTTTCCTGTGTTTGACCTTGGACGTTGATGATCTTGGATTTGTTATGCACTTTGCCCTTGATAATAACCTCAAGTTATTACCTCTGAATTACCTTGGATTTCTCCCTAATCTGCTCTGTCTAACACCCTTTCCGATTATTTTTCTTCCTGAGCCTCCATCATCCCCAATGTTTTCAGAGCATACTACATCATTTTCTGATTCTGAAAGAAAATGGATCACCAGGTGCTGCACAGGTTAGCTACCTCGATACACAAATTACAGATGGAGGTTGGGGAACTGCATACAGAGCACACCAATTTTGGCACACATTGACAAACTTTTCAACAACCAGCTGCTTCCGTGGCACCAGCTGAAAATACCATTAATCTACCATTACCAGAAAAATTCAATGGGGGCCAGAAGAAATATGCCATCATTTCAGGGAACAATACCTTAAATTAAATAATCTAAAATAGGCCTGTACCTCAGAAAGCAGGGTGTCCCTGGACCTGAAAGTAATGTGGTTCAGATTCAGAGACACCCTGCTTTAATCCTACTCAGAGGCAGATTTTAAAATCCACTATCCCTAGGCACTTAGCTGTGGCGGCAGCCTCCTTTGTGCCATCGTCCTTCTCCATCTGAATCGCAGCGTCAAATGATGCCACGGGTGTCACCAATGTGATTTTGTATGGCATTGTGTTGCCATGGTAACATGATGTCATAGCATCATTTGACGCCACAACGCCATGTCAACAAGACACCGTGTAACGTCACATTGGTGATGTCCCCGGCATCATTTGACGCTGAGATTAGAAGGGAAAAGGATGATGGAAGCAAGCAGGCAACAGCCACAGCTAATTGCTTTCCAATCAGGCCCAATAGGCCAGAGAGCATAGCAATTGTATATGGGGGTGGACATTTTTGCCTCCCCAAAATGTTGCCTCCCTAGGCCCAGTCTAATGGAAAATCTGCCACTGAATTCCTACTGTATTTATTACAAATAAAATGGATTTTAAAGAGCTTTGCAGGGAGACAGAGAGAAATGGACTTCTCTCTGCTCTCTCAGCACTTCCAGACTGGTGTAGCCCGGAATCAAAAACACAGTGGGAGTCCGATTCAAAAGCACGGTCCCTCGCTGTCAGGGTGCAGTCAGTCTCCGTTCAACTACAGTTTCCTTGTGCCCAAAATGAAGTTAATAATACTCCTGCATGAAATAGTATTGTTCATAGATTACTAAGCCATTTAATCACCTTTCCAAATCTCTTTCAGGCACAACATTCTTGAGCAACATTTAGATTTTAGATTTAAAAATTAATAACAGGAAATCTACCCATCAAATCACTAAAATGTAACAAATATTTTTTTGACTTAAAATTGGAGAAAAACCATATAAAATATCTTGGAGTGAATATAACATCTTCATATGATGCACTACTGTATATAAAGCTAATTATCCCACTATGTATGAAAAGTGAATTAATGAAAGATCTGTAGGATTGGAGAGCACAGGCTATATCACGGATAGGACGTATTATAGCAATTATAATGCTCCCTCTGCAAAAGGAAGAAGGGGCGCTAATGTGTATTAATTAAATTGGGATCAAATTGGGGTTAAATTATAGGTCAATTGGCCATACTCTCCTGCAGCCAACAAGGAAGGTGTTATCCAAACCCAAAATAACAGTGGAAAAGGAGACTCTGGTGCATGGAAAGTAACAATAAATTTCTATTAAAAAAAATAGTGGTGGAACTGTAGAGAATTATATACTAGTTACAAATAAATTAAATTTATTAAAACATATTGTATGACCTTTGTTACTGAATTAAAAATTCAGTACACGCCTTGACTAAATAAAATACGTAAATACCTATATGAAAAATATTGAAACAGGGGATCCCAATATGTGACTAGTATACAACCATATGGTTAGGGATGTGCCTTTGAAAATTGACTCCAAAAGACTGAGGCCCTATTGTAGGCAGCTTTAATGCTTGAATGTCACATAGAACAACTCTTTCCGGGTGTTGTCCTTTCTACAATAGATGTTAGAATGTCTCTCATTAGGAAATTAACTTTTCAAAGGATCTGGAAGGTGCACCTTAAATCCACAATATGTGTAGTGTACAGCTTAGTTCTTCATATGCAGCATTCACATACAGTTATGTACGCCACTCCCAACTAAATTCAGATATAGTTCCCCACTCATCTAGTGCATCTTATGGCAGCCTCCGCAGCATGATAGGAGTTGTATTTCAGGGGGGAGTTCTTCCTTACAGACCTGGAAAAGATAAGTTGTCCCAGGGTGGCACTTACAAACAACTCCCCCCTCTGAAAGACAACTCCTATCAGGCTGCAGGGGCTGCTGTCAGTAGTACGTTAGTAGCGCGACTAAGACAAAGGTCTAGTCGGATGTGTGTGTGAACACTGGGCAACTTGCTCCGTGCACCATTTGTAAATATCCTAGCCAGTTTAACAAAGATGTGGGCCAATTGAGGATCCCACCAGATTCTGAGAGAGGTGCAGGGTCTAGCTATAACAAGGACCTATGTAAACGAGGGCACTTCCTTCCTTTACTGCTGAAAACTTTATTTGCCTTGCATCTACCAAGGATGCTATATTGTAGCTACAGTAGAGGCAACTCTTATTCTAACAAAAACCAGTGGCAATTCCCCAAAAGACCCAGGTACACCCAGGTACATTCTGAATACATGCCTTTAAACTTTCCTTAAACTAGCCCCAGCATTTCTGCATTGATTAATGGCCTATCAGATTAACAGCGGGGGTCCATGGCAGTCCCATTCAAACTGAATTGGACTGCCAGGGATCCCTGCTGTGTTAATCCTATGGGTCGTTAGTCAATGCAGAAATGCCTTAAACGTGCCTCAAACTAGCCCAGAACATACCCAGCACATACCTAGCACATACCCAGAATGTAACCCGGCTAGTTTACAGCAAATGTTAGAATAAACGTTGCCTCTACTGTATTAGTAGCGGCATCAGGTATCAGTTTGTAGTTCTGTGTGCAGCTCTCCCAGCTGAATTTTTGGCAACACTTTTATGTATCATTTCTAGATTCTCTGAGTGAGTAACAATATACTAATACTTCGAAGATCTATATGAGTACACGATACAACTTTGCAGGGAATATAAGTGATGTGTGTAAGCATTTTATTTTCTCTATTTCTGATAACAATATCTGTTTAGACTAGCAATTCACAGTAATATCAGGCTTTTATGTGCAAATCTACTAGCTGCACTCTCAGTGCATACAAACGCAAGGATTAAATTCCCCCTTGTGTCTGTACAAAGTAGGATATGTATATTTATTCATAAAGGACTCAGTCCAGTGAATGTATTTAGGATAATAGACTATGGGGCCTATGCAGAGAGCAGCGCTATTTCGAAATTCACCATTTTTTGGAGAAAATCGCGCAGAAAGCAGCAGAAAATGGCGAGTTCCGAAAAACGCGCCAATTTTTCTTTTCTATTTGTAAAACTCGCCTCGCGGCTGGCGAGAACCTCAATCTCGCCAGTTTTAAAAATATCCTAATGCAGAGAGGCGCGAACGGCATCTAGCGGCTGTTCGCGCCAATAAAATGGCGCGATTGTCTCCTTTTTGCCTCGCCAGAAAAAATTGGCAAGAAGCTGCCGCTCGCGGCCATTGCAAAGGGAAAAAAAAGGCGCAAATTTGTTTTTACACGTTTCTGAAGCGCGCATCTCGCCAATTTAAACTCGCCACACGCATCCATGTTAAACATAGCAGAATTCGCACTTTTCTGCATATGGAGAATAAAACTCTCCAAAAAAGCTACTTTTTAATAAATTCGCCAATTTTAAAATTCGCGGCTCTCTGCATAGGCCCCTATATCCTTTATATGTGGAAAATTATCTTTTTCTTCATTACTGGTGAAACACACAGATGCTTACTTTGAGTTTTTAACATTAGTTAGTGTTCTCTTTGATATGTAATTAAAATATATATATTTTTCAAATATCAGTGGAGGTGAGTGTATCGCTAGGAATTCTTTCTCACGCATGTTGTTTATGGTCATTTAACATATAGCACCCCTCCAGTACGTAAATAAAGAGCTGAGCAGGGACTACCTTTTCTTCATAATGTTAAGGTCACCTGCGGCCTGCAACGTGGATTCTCAAATTGACCCAAAGCCCTCAATCCTCTGTTCCTTGAAGAATCTTCTTGGACGAGTATTTCTTCTTTTTAGTATGACATTGCATTACTAGCAACTAATGTAGCCAAGGGGCATAAATAGCGTAGTGTATTTGTTTATTAACACCATTGATGACTCTGGTCTACCTTGGCAGCCAGCGCATCACAGTGGTTAATGTAATTTCTTCCATAGGGTTCTGTAATCATTTATATTACATGTGCGTATGAAGGGTTTAATGTGATCATGATGCAGAATTTAACGATTGCGTTAATTCCCACATTGCCACAACGGGTAAAATATCACACCCATTAAATTATTACCACAATTTTGATAACATCCATCATAATATTGCAGTAATAAGATATTGTATATTTTTTTACTAGGTGCGATATTAATTTTGTTTTAACAGAGGTTTATGTACTGTATCTATCTAGGCCAATATCCTGGTAACATGATATTCATTTTGTACAATATAGACAGATAACACAAATGTATAGCAACATTTTGATAATGTGATTGGCCATGGAGGTAGCAACTTCCCTGGACACTGAAAGAGGTAAATATTTTATACTGTATACACTAACAATGTTCACAGCACTTCACAGTGTTTACATACTGGAAATGTAAAATAGAGGTAAAAGGGAAACTACAGTACATGTAGAACACAGAATAAAAGCATAAAACCTGTATCTAAACATAATGAAAGGGGAATTCTTTATCTAAAAAGCTTACAATCTAACTTAGTGGTAGTAGAGATAGGTGAATTCGGTATGCAAATATATATATATATATATATATATATATATATATATATATATTTTTTTTTTAAACCTTTTAATAAGTAAAATAAAAAGCAGTTTGATTCAACTTTGAAACCAAAAATCAAATTTTGAATCATAGATTTTCTAGTTAAATTGTCAATTCTTTCCAGAAAAACATGTTCGAACTGTACAGTACCGTAGTTGTGACAAAATCTAATTTTTTCATTTTTTTAAAATAACCTTTTTTCACATTTTTTTGTATAATGTTGCTTTTTTCTATACCTTTTTCTAAATATATTGATTGTTTGAAGTTTTGTGCTCTCGCAAAAGTTTAAAAATGTGAACTCTTTTGCATAAAATGTAGCGATCGCTAAAAGGTAGGTGTATTGTTCTACAAATATGCATATTGGTGTAATTGAAAAAAAAAAAAGATACCCTGAGCATGTGTATATATTATATATATTGTGATGCACACACCACATTGCAGTCTCTTTTAGTCCCAATGTAAGGCAGGAAACTCTGTAATTCTTTAAATAGGGTTTATTTACAGGGATTAAATCATAGTAACAGGCCCTTTAAATTCAAACAAAACATAAAATAAACTCATACGCCTCTTAGGAGACTAACTTTACATTCAGATTCAAACCCTTTCTAACGACAACTATACTGTTTCCCAGCTTAAAACATGCCCTGGCCTATGCAACAATGTACAAAGTTTCTGCACACATCAATAAAGTGTTTTTCCTCTCCTAGTCCATTAGAACTGATGTCCCTGCTTCAGCACGGTCTCTCCTCCTTTCCTTCCTAGTGGAACTCAGCCCCACGTGAGCTTAGTGAAACTCTCCACTGTCAAAGGCTGTGCCATCCTTCCTTCTTTAGCTGGGGAGCATTTCTTTGTCCCCCTCTCTGGGACAACAATCTCTCACTTTGTGACTCTAAGCATGGCAGCTTCTCTGTAGTCACTTCTTGACTATTAAAAACTCCATGAGCAATCAGGAGTTCATTCTGATTGATTATGCAGCAGCTGTTACTGGCTACTCTGGGGAAGATTAACTCTGTGTAGACTGGAAAGCACACTTACTGCACTGTTGCAGCACCTAGAGATTCCTGATGGTATCACTATCCCTCCCCTCAGCGAAACATTGTTACGTGACGTGGCCCGTGCAGTTCATGGAAATGCACCTCCATTTTCTTCCTCTTGTGCTCATAGTCTCCTTTATACCCTTGTCTTCATGGACATTGGTTTCCCTAGCATCCAGTCGCTTCGGCACAGCCAATGCCTTTTCCTGTAGTGGAGACACTTGTGCATTCATGTTTCGCAGAGCCTCACTCTGGTTTAACTCTACCACCCTCTTTTCCACAGACTCCTTCTCAAGGGTATTCTTCATATTATGAACCTCATGCTGTGCAGCAATAGAGTCCAAAGTAGCACCCTGCTCAGCCTTCAGAGCCGCGGGCTCCTTGCCCAGATCACGCTTTTGTTTCCCTGCAGTCTTGCGGCCAGCACGCTCAGACTCTAGGTCCTTTCTCAAGTCTTGAAGCAGTCGGTGCTCCTCCCGGACCTTGACCAGCTCCCGCTGCAGCTGGGTCATCTCATTTGCCATGTGGTCCAGCAGCTAACGGGCATCAGCCATCTTGCTCTCATAGCTCAGTGTCAGGTCAACCACTTGACAGAAGAACACCTCCTCGCTCTCTTCCTTTTTGGAGAGCTGTATCTTGAGCTCAGTAACCTGTATCTGCAGTTCTGCAATTAGATCCCACAAGACTCCTCTCTGGGCCTTCATCTATTCCCGGTGCTTTCTCTGGGTTTGCGTCAGCACATCCTTCATATTTCGGATCTCTGCAGTTTTTCCGCTAGGATCACTGCTGCTTCTGTTTTCCACACCTCTTTCTCCTGGATATACTGACTTTTGGGGATGGAACAGCCTCTCTACTTCTCCAGCTCTTGTTCCAGGTTGAAGTTGCCCTCCTGCAGATTTGCGAGTTGCTGGGACGTGTGTTCAGCTACTCACTGAGAAACATCTAGCTCGGAGATAGGTGTTGAGTGTCTTGTTGGGACAACTCGTAGAACCGTTTCCAGTCAATACTCTTTCTGTCTGATTCATTTGGCATTCTGCTTATGGTCATATCGGTAGCCTTTGTCATCCCAAGTCTAGTCATCATTCCTGTAACGATGCGCCAAGCGCTCTTGGCTGTAGTTCATCTCTGATCTTTTCTGACCCCCCAGGGTAAACATTTCCTGCAGCTTCTGTTGCACACGAAGGCTGTCCTTTTCGCAGGGCCACATAGGAGTCCTACTCCTCCTCCTCTTCTGAACTGCAAGGATTGTGTTTAACCGTAGTAACCCAGGGCAAAAAATGCCCCACAGAAAGGATACATTCCATTTGGTCAGAGTTCTGAGGGTAAACTGCGACCACATGGCCAAGTTCATGACATCTGTAGCCCTCTGTATACCTTCCAAAACTGGGTCAGGGTTTTGTCTCCAGTCTACTTGGAATAATGGGACCAGAGTCCCTCCTAGGTGCTGTGGGACTTCCCACTCCTTTATGCAAGTCTATGAGTCCTTGGGGCTGTTATTCCGAGGAACAGTCTTACTGGACCTCCTAACACGCAGGAAACGAGAACCGGAAAACTCATCTGGACTTGAACTCCTTGACATTTCCTCAGCAGTCAAGTGATGTTTAACTAAAGCGACCAACTGCTCAGCATCTTTGGGGTCACTCTGGTTCACCCACTTCTGGATGGTGCAGGGAAGACCCCTCAGGAACCATTCTATGACGACTCTTTCGACGACTGTGGCGAGGAACATACTTCAGGCTGGAGCAACTTCCTTTCAGATTGTATAAGGTCATAGAGTTGAGAGCGGGGTGTCTTCTCAGTATCATAATGCCAGGAATGGAACCATTGGGCCCGAACAGCGAGGGTGACCCTAGCCGTGCCATAATCACTGCATTCAAGGTATCATAGTCTTTAGCTTGCTCTGGCTCCAAGTCACAATAGGCTTTATTTGAGTCACCCACCAGGAAGGGAGCAATTATCCCAGCCCACTGCTCAGCTGGCACCGTTCGTGTACTGCGGTGCGCTCGAAAATTGACAGGTATGCCTCAACATGATCATCCATTGTCATTTTCTGAAGGAGGTGTGATTTAAACTGGCAAGTGATCTGTAGGGCCCTGCTAGTCTGGGCGGTAATTCTCTCTCCCAACACTAGGAGCTCCTGGTGTAGGCAAAGTTGCGCCTCGTGTCGGTCTTCTTTTAGAGTCTTATACAGTGATTGTGCCATCTGCTATACTAACAACGCGTTGTTTCAGTTTGTGACTTTATCAACAATGCAGTACTTTCCGTTTGTATTTTTGAAGACTGTTGTAGATTCTCATTATGGGGTTTGACATCTCCTTTTGGGTCTTTGCCAATTGCTGTAAACCCTGCATTAGGAAACCAGCATTTTCTGTTTGTCTGTGCTGAAGCATGGTCAGAAATGCCTCCATTTTCTACTTTCCCTGTGTATCCTGCAAGCACAACCAGTCACACACATTGGGACAGACTTCACTCGCAAAATCTGTTATTTCACTTCAGTTGGGTGGCCATTTTAAATCCCCGCATTTATTTTCAAAGCCACAGTTTCCGCTGCTCAGTGCATTTTGGACTGCCTGCATTAAACTCCACCAATTGTGATGCCCACACCACATTGCAGTCTCTTTAGTCCCAATGTAAGGCAGGAAATGCTGTAATTCTTTATATGGGGTTTATTTACAGGGATTAAATCATACAAACAGGCCCTTTAATCCAAACAAAACATAAAATAAACTCCTATTCCTCTTAGGAGACTAACTGTACATTCAGCTTCAAACCATTTCTAACGACAGATGTCCAACTATACTGGTTCACAGCTTAAAACATGACCTCCTCTGTACAGTAGGATCCACTGTCAAGGGCAGTGCCAGCCTTCCTTCTTTAGCTGGGTAGCACTTCTCTGTCCCAACAATCTAAACCAATTGATTAGAACAGTACCACACCAATACCATCTGGCCATGGTCTGTCACTGTTTGTCAATGGGAAACCTGCACAAAAATAAATACATGCATCAAATACAAATCCCATTGCATTGCCAAAAAAGAAAAAAATGCCAATAAACCAATTGATTGGCACAGTATCACACCAATGCCCTGTGTGTATGGTCAGTCTCTCTGTCAGTCAATGGGAAACCTGTAAAAAAAATCCCTTTGGTTTGTTTAAATCCCTCAATCACGTGGCCCGTGATGAGAGGATTTAAATATGGCCGCCGGGATACTGGCACACCATTAAGGGGCCTGTAACTCAGAAAGTAGGGGGTCCCTGGACCTGAAATCAATGCGGTTTAGCTCCAGAGATCCCCTACTACAATACTGTAATATTAAAATTAAATAAAAACCCCTCCATCACCTGTTAGAGCCGCACAGGTAAAGTGACTGATTAGGTCTCTCTTTTACTGCATGTCTCTTACAGACAGGTAGAACACGGTAGGATTCACACAGCAGGTTCCCCTGCTGTGTTAATCAATGGGCCATGGTCTGCTGTGGTCCACCTAGTGAGTATCTCAGCGAGATCTCGAAAATGTTGTTGAGAAATGGTTGAAAGTTTGTGCCTGCATCTGTATAAAACAAAAAAGTTATCGCTTGCTAATATATTCTAATAATACCCGTGAGGTGATACAATGATATTAAAAGTAAGGTATAAATGTAGAAGATTATAAAAATATAATCAAAAACATGACAATATAAACCATAAATATATGTGCACATGTGAATGTAACAAACAAGATGTTTATAAACTGTGAAATACTGTGATAATTTTAAATGTCCATAAATAAAGTCTAAAAAAATGGTGAATAATTAATAATATAAAGTATATAAGGTGGCGTGATGCTTCCGCAGCTTCTAGGAGGATGAGCCACATCCACAGAAACCTATTGAAAAGAAGAAAAAAGAAGCACATGCCACATAGCATAAATCTGTGTTGAAATTTATTTTAAAAATATGAAGAATCTAAAATGGCACAATCACAAATGTAGCTAGAAATAGCACATAAAGAGATATAAAATCTCAATTATGGTACTCATCTGAGGCTTTTAGCACTCCATAGAGGACATCAGTAATAGGAATCCTTGCCCCAATGTAGGTATGTAGTCCTATAGAGTCCAACAAGAAGGCGTGGTATGAGGTATAAAAAGAGACAATTTCTGAGAGGATTACGTCACATGTGGCGGTCGCGATCCAAAACATACTGCTGGGCACTCAGAAAGCTGACTGTATCATCCGTTGGTTGAAGCTGTTGGATCAGTGTGTCTTCTGGTTAGATTTGTAACTGTGTGGGCGGATCACTCACTCCTGTAGCCTAGCACTATGTATGAAGCAGACCGGCATCCACAATCAGCTGCTAGCATGCAGGGAAGGTCCCGACCTCTACCACGTGATGACGTCACCTTGTACGCTATGTCCCAATGCATTTCGTTATCCACATGACTTCGTCAGGGGGGGTTTGATGGTGGCCCATCAGGCTAATATATATACTTAGAGTCAGTGACAAATCAGCTGTATGTATTATTCATAGTCGGCAACCAATAAACAGTGTGCATAGACGCACATAAGTGAAAAGGAAGAGGAGAGGAAGAATGGAATGACCAAAATGTAAGAAACATATAAACTGATGGTGTACAACTTACATCTTAATCAGCACACCTAGTGTAAAAACAATATGAATACAACATAACAGTAAATACAGTTCAGTGTAAGAAAGATGATAATTCACAAGGAACAGATATGAAAAAAGCCCTCATTACAATAAAATGAAAATGTATATTCAAAATATATGTATAAAGAAAATCTATATTTAAATATTATATATAATAAAACCATCATAACGAAATTGCACAAACTATAAGATTGTGCATGAAAATATATGTTAAGAAACTCAAATTAAAAATTAGAAAGCTTTATTCCATATATATACTCAGTGAATGCAGCTGATGATTGGTGCATATACAAAGTGCGGGAAAACATGAACAGGAAACAAAAGGAACTAAAAAAAAAACCTATCCAAAAAGAGAGTGGAGGACATTGATTGAAATATAAATCTCAGGAGAAGAAAAAACAAAAAACAGTAGAAAAAATGTGTATTGATGATGAGCACATTTTAATACTTGTGTGATTGCATCAAAGCATTCATTGAAACCAGCAGGGGCAAAGGTACCCAACTTGTAGATCCAAAATGATTCGCTACAACATTAGGGCCTTGAATCTACCCCCCCCCCCAAAAAAAAATAAAGGGGGGAATATGTCCCATGACGGTGTGAAGCCTACGGTCCTTGTTATGATGTATGTTAAAAAAATGCCTAGACACACTATGTGTAACCAGACCCTTAGTCACATTCTTCCTGTGAAGAAGAAATCTTACATTGAGAGGATGAATGGTCCTCCCAATGTATTGCATCCCACAGGGACAGAAAAGCAAAAAGAACAAAAGTGATTTGACATTCAATGTGGCCTCTGACCTCATAGCTATTGCCTTTGGAGTGGTAGTTTGAATGGGACTACCAGGGAGCCCCGCTGTTAATCCGATTGCAGTGTGGTTTTATTTTATTGTATTGTATGTCTTTATTTATATAGTGCCATTAATGTACATAGCGCTTCACAGTAGTAATACATGTGGTAATCAAATAAATAACAGATAATATAAATAACAGATCATGGGAATAAGTGCTTTAGACATAAAAGTAACATTAAGGAAGAGGAGTCCCTGCCCCGAGGAGCTTACAGTCTTATTGGTAGGTAGGTAGAACGTACAGAGACAGTAGGAGGGAGTTCTGGTAAATGCGTCTGCAGGGGGCCAAGCTTTATGGATCATGTGCTCAGAATATCCACAGTGCTACTCATATGCTTCTTTAAGCAAGTGTGTCTTAAGGTGGGTCTTAAAGGTGTATAGAGAGGGTGCTAGTCGGAACTGAGGGGAAGGGCATTCCAGATGTGTGGGGCAGTTAGTGAAAAAGGTTTAAGGCGGGAGAGGACTTTAGATACAAAGGGGGTAGAAAGAAGATATCCTTGAGAAGAACGCAAGAGTCTGGATGGTACATAACGAGAAATTAGGGCTGAGATGTAAGGAGGGGCAGAAGAGTGTAAAGCTTAAAAGTGAGGAGAAGAATGGAGTGTGAGATGCAGGATTTGATCGGAAGCCAGGAGAGGGATTTCATGAGGGGAGATGCTGAGACAGATCTAGGAAAGAGTAGAGTGATTCTGGCAGCAGCATTTAGGATCGATTGTAGGGCAGACAGGTGAGAGGCAGGAAGGCCGGACAGCAGGAGGTTACAGTAATCAAGACGGGAGAGAATGAGGGCCTGAGTCAGAGTTTTAGCAGTCGAACAACAGAGGAAAGGGCGTATCTTTGTTATATTGCGGAGGAAAAAGCAACAGGTTTTAGGAACGTTTTGAATGTGAGGGGCGAATGTGAGAGAGGAGTCGAGTGTGACTCCTAGGCAGCGTGCTTGGGCTACTGGGTGAATGATTGTAGTACCAACAGTAATGTGGAAGGAGGTAGTAGGGCCAGGTTTGGGAGGAAGTATGAGGAGCTCTGTTTTAGCCATGTTTAGTTTAAGGCGTCGGAGGGCCATCCAGGATGATATAGCAGAGAGACATTCAGAAACTTTGGTTTGTACAGCAGGTGTAAGGTCGGGTGTTGAAAAGTATATGTGTGTGTCGTCGGCATAGAGGTGATAATTAAACCCAAAAGATGTTATTATGTCACCTAGAGAGAGTGTGTACAGAGAAAAGAGAAGAGGTCTCAGGACAGAGCCCTGGGGTACCTCCACAGAAAGATCAATAGAGGAGGTGAAGGTGTTAGCAGAAGATACACTGAAAGTACGATGAGAGAGGTAGGATGAGATCCAGGATAGAGCTTTGTTCCGAATACCAAGAGTATGGAGAATGTGGAGGAGAAGAGGGTGGTCCACTGTGTCAAATGCTGCAGAGAGGTCGAGTAATATGAGCAGAGTGTAATGACCTCTGTCTTTGGCAGCATGGAGGTCGTCAGTTATTTTAGTGAGGGCTGTTTCCGTGGAGTGAGCAGTGCGGAAGCCAGATTTTAGAGGGTCTAGGCGAGAATAGGTGTTGAGAAAATGGAGCAAGCGAGAGAATACAAGACATTCAAGGAGTTTAGAGGCAAAAGGCAGGACATTTTATGCATGTTTTTATTTTTTGAAGGTTGCACATTGCATGGCATAGTGGCATCTCATGCCCTCAGGGTATGAATCCATGACCGGATTCCATTCCTTCCACTTTCGTGTCACGTGGTTTGATGAAATCCCATCTTGCTCGAGTTGGATGGGGATCATCGGCTATTCTCCAGAGCTCTCAAAGGAAAGCTGTTAAGCATCTCTCCTATGCATACTGCTGCGGCACAGTTTATTCGAGCATTTGCCCGTTCTGTGCCGCAGCAGTAGCCTGGCGCGCGCCCGAGTGTGACGGGCGCGCGCCGAAGCAGCGGAAGAGCGCCCTCCGATCGGGGCGCTCTCCCTACCGCTGCCGGGTCCGCCGGGTCCCCCGGAACCCCCTGCCGCTGTCCCGCGATCGCGGGACACCAGGGCTCCCTCGGGGAGCCCCTGGACACGCGTGCAGGGGGCGCACGCTCCCGATGGGGCGGCCACTAGCAAGCCGGGAGATTTCCCGGCTTGCGGTACCGACCACACTTCAATAAAGTGTGTCGGTAGTGTACACCCTGTGCGTGGAAGGGGATTTAATCAAACCACATGATGCGGAAGTGCAAGGATTGGAATCTGGTCACAGACCAAACGTCAGTGCAGAGGAAGAGTTCAAAGGAGGTGAACAGTACAACATTATAGAAAGGGAATACAAAGTTGGAGTTTTTCATGTTCTGAAAGAAAATATAGAGAGAGGAAAAGTGAGAGGTCAAGGTAATATGAGCATAGGGAACCCTCTCTTTCATGACATTTCGGAAAATTTGGAATAAGGCTTCTATTCAGTATGCTGTGTTGCTGCTTCTCTATGTCATAAAAGCATCTGAGTCCCATTTGTATGAGTTAAGTTCACATCATTTCATGGAACATATTCATTGAAGATGGGAGCAGTGTCAAGTACAGTGGCAGCCGCCTTTATCCTAATGCGGCCTGATCCGCGGTGCTCTGATAATCGCGCGCAGATGCGGTTTTTTTTTTAGTCCGGGGTGAATTGCGTTATTTTGGCGCTCGAAATATTAGCATTTTATTATCGCCGTCTGCAATACTGCAGTACCGTCTAAAAACTCAGGGGGGCGTTCGCGAGCTGTTGTCTTGGAAGTCTAATACTTTAGCAGTTCAACCTACGTCAGTACACAGCCTGCGTGTGCGCGCGCAGTAATTGTAAATTTGCATATTTACTGTATACATGCATTTGCAGTGCTGTATGTCTCATTTGAAAATTGCTGAAACGCATAGGCGTGTACAGTACTGTAACAGTGTCACATTTCGGCATATACAGCGCTCTCCCCCGCTCGCCCCCGCACACACACAGGATAATTTACTGCACTGCAGGGTATTTCAACTTCTTATCTTCTCTACAGTGCAGTACTGTACATCTCTCCGACACCATTCCTTTGAATGTGTGTCTTTCTGGTTTCAATCACATTCCTGCTTGACAGCAGATGATTACTGCGCATGCGCCTGTAACTTCACCCACCACTGCTTGCTTGAGTGAGTGACCAAAAAAAAAATTCTCCTCATTTTTTATTTTTATTTTCTCCACAAGCTTGCAAAAACCATCTTGATATTACGATATTCAATCTGTGCTGTACTGTAGCTATTGACTGCGACCCTGTGCGTTTGACTGCACATGGTTGATTTGTGTGCTTTTTATGTACTGTGCCTTATTTGGGGGTGTAGGGATCAAATTATATGATGACCTGCCTTTTGAAATTATGTCATTTCTTTGAACTGCTGTAATCCTTCATGCTGCTGTACCCTGTACACCCCCCCCCCACGCACACACACAAGGCTCGCTCAAGGATTTGAAACTCTTATCGACAGACACCTCTACAGAGTCATTCATTTTCTGAAGCTTTTCATTGTGTTTTTAATCAGTCCCTAGCCGAGCGTCACCTTACTGCGCCTGCGTGTAATCCGTTTTGAGATGGGAGCTAGCTGATTACTGCACATGACTCACCCAACCCACCCCCCCCCCCAAACCTTTGAGGCTTTGTTTACGGTAACGCTTTGGAAAATCCCTTCTCGAATTTGATATGTAAATCTGATTTGCACAGCACTGTGAGAATTGAGAGTTAAAAAAACCAGTAACTGATTCATGTTGTTTTGTCATTCATTCTTTTTCTTTGGTGTACCGTAAGTGTGGGGGGGGGGGTTGTTGTCAATGATTATGATTATCATGAATGTAAATAAATATTTATTTTATTTTATCAGGAAAAAAAAAAAATATATAAAACGCTTGCCATTGTGTTTTTACTATAATCCGTCCCTAGCTGAGCATCACTTCTCTATGTGCCTGCGTGTAATCCCCTTTGGGATGGGAGCTAGCAGATGATTACTGCACATGCGCCTGTACTGTAACTTCACTACTGCTTGCTTGAGTGAGTGACCAAAAAAAAATATATGTATATATTTTTTTCTCCTCATTTTTTATTTTTATTTTCTCCACAAGCCTGCAAAAACCATCTTGATATTACGATATTCAATCTGTGCTGTACTGTAGCTTTTGACTGCGACCCTGTGCGTTTGACTGCACATGGTTGATTTGTGTGCTTTTTATGTACTGTACTGTATTTGGGGGTGTAGGGATCAAATTATTATGTTGACCTGCCTTTTGAAATTATGTCATTTCTTTGAACTGCTATAATCCTTCATGCTGCTGTACCCTGGACCCCCCTCCCCCAAGAATGTAAATAAATATTTATTTTATTTTATCAGGAACAAAAAAAACAAATATAAAAATAATCATTAATAATACATAATGCAGTCTTTATTAAGTTCTTCTGTCAGATGGAAATTGAGGGCCGGTTGATAATCATGAATAATGCACATTGATAATAATATTAGTTAATATATAATATATAATAATATGTATATACTGTATAGTAATATAATTTTTTCCGTCTTTATCTTCTTCCTCATTCTGTGTACAGTACAGTAGTTCATTGAGAGAGGATAGGTTTTGTGTACAGCACATCATGACTGCAGTTAAGATACTGTACACTTGTATGTATGTATGTATGTCTTTATTTGTATTGCGCCATAAAATGTACATAGCGCTTCACAGTAGTAGTTCACAGACTGTACATGACACCCCCCTCTCTCCCAGTCCATCCTTTTTTTTCTGAAAAGACAAGAAAACAAAAAATTAGTGCAGTTATGTTCATACTGTATAATGGCATTGTTTGCTGTGTGCAGTTATGTGCATACTGTATTATGGCATTGTGTGCTGTGTGCAGGTATGTGCATACTGTATTATGGCATTGTGTGCTGTGTAGTACTGTTAAACTAGTCTATATTGGAACCACTGTATACTGTGACTACTGTTAAATAGATTGGAACCAGATCGCTGGTGCTGCTCTCTCTGGAAAGAAAGAAATTGAGCAGTTAGGTGCATACTGTACTGTATTATGGCACTGTGTACTGTATACTGTAGCTACTCCATATTGAGTACATCGTTCCAAAAAATCAGTATGCCTTGCGCCAACTCATCCTTTTTGGAGGGTTTCACGACTTTTCGGATATGGTCCTTCAGCTGATGCCAGACCATTTCGATCGGATTGAAGTCTGGCGATCTGTCATTGGAGGGGAAAAAAAGGACAATTAGTTTAAGAGATACAGTACACAGTAAAAACAGTGGGAAAAAATGAGACACGGTTACCGCACTTACTCCGCTGGCGTCTTCACCCAGTTGATACCGTGCTCAAGGATATGCGCTGTTGACGCGGTGTGCTTCGGATCGTTTTCCTGGTAGAAATGGTGACCATCCAGGAACTCACGTTTGATGTATTCCATAATCTCAGGCACAATTTTCTCTTGGAAGAAAGCTTTATTCATGATTCCTATAACAAGAAAAGAAAAGTGCTCAAAAAACTGCACACTAGTACAGTGCAGTGCATAAGGCAAAATTAGAATTTTTATATTTTACCTTCAAAGATGACAATGCATCCTGGTCCACGCCTAGAGATGGCACGCCACACATGCATCTTCACTGGGTGTTTTGGACACGGCTTCATAGATATGCGACCTTTTTTGTGGAATGCAAAGGTGGCAAATCTCTCCAGCGATACAGTAGACTCGTCAGTGAAGATGCAATCCTGGAAAGTTTCTCCACTGTCGATCCATGCTTGGGCCTGGACCACTCTCTTGATTTTGTTAATGTCCCTTATCATGGGGTACGCTCTGTAATGACAAGGAATAAATCATTTTAGAGGTTAAGTACAGTTTCTTAAACAACACTTTTACCTCCTGTACTGTCCAGTACTAACCTCACACGTTCATATTTCCATCCAATTATGTGTCTCATCTTCCTTATGCTGGTCTCGGATACAGTGAGATTGTGATTTTCCTGCAGAGTGTATTTGACCCTTAATGCACTCTTCTCATCATTCTCCTCACTTATTTTGTTGACCAGAAGAGTTGTCTCCCTGCAATGTACAGAAAAACAACAATCCGGTAAGTTACAGTGCAGTAGGCCACAAGCATATATACTGTTGTTATATAAATATACCGAAATAACTATAAAATTAGATACATTAGATCTACACAATATATTGTTCTATTAATATGTAGCAATATATATACTGTTGTTATATAAATATACCGAAATATCTATAAAATTAGATACATTAGATCTACACAATATATTGTTCTATTAATATGCAGCAATATAAACAATATATATATTGTTGTTATATAAATATACCGAAATAACTATAAAATTAGATACATTAGATCTACACAATATATTGTTATATTAATATGCAGCAATATATATACTGTTGTTATATAAATATACCGAAATAACTATAAAATTAGATACATTAGATCTACACAATATATTGTTCTATTAATATGCAGCAATATATATACTGTTGTTATATAAATATACCGAAATAACTATAAAATTAGATACATTAGATCTACACAATATATTGTTCTATTAATATGCAGCAATATAAACAATGAAAGATATACTGTATTATATAGTTATATAAATATAATTACGCGTTAGTTGCCGTTGGTGTCCTCGTGCGTTGTCTGGTTCTCCGTGTGCATGATAGCACACGGTGGTTGATGGCACAACGAGGCCAGAAGCAGCTAACCAGCGTTGGATATCTGCAATTCGGTGTCCGCTCGTGTACATCTCCTTAATTCTCATGCTGAGATCCTTTGAAATCATTTTAACCGGCATTGCTGCGAGTAGAAAGAAATACAAACACAAGAATGTATATTCGATGTTTAGTCTGTGTATTCAATGTGCAGCGAATCCACAAAATGGATGGTGTATTTATACATTAATGACTCACATTTGCGTACGCCCACTTTCAACAACTGTACCTCATCGCCATGCATAAAGGTTACACACTTTGCATACAGTAGCCCACCACTCGATGATCTTTATCTGAACTTGCCCTTGTCCAGATACTGCATTGTGCCATCTGCTTCCATGAATCAACCCCGATTCTACGGACGCAGGAAGCCACTCGCCTCTGACGTGCTTATCACACAGAAAAAGCGAAAGGCGGTAGCCGTTTCAAAGCCAAGGCCAAAGCAACAGGCTAAGGCTAATAAACAAAACCTTCTGCTGACCCCAAAGGCTAAGGGTTTTAATAGGCGTAAGCCTTATTATGTCAAGAAGAAATACGGTGATGTACACTCAACGCAAAACAAATGGCAGAAAACCCATCGAACCCGCAGGCCACTTCCTCGTTTATGCTTCGACGATTCCGCCGCCGCTCTCCCAGAAATCTTCAGCCCGTTTTCTCCACTACTCGTCCTCGATGCTGCCGCCGCCTTCCTGGAAACCCACAGGCCATCCTCGCCACTGCTCTTCGACGACGCTGCCACCGGGTCACTTTCTCCATTGCGCTTAGACGACTATGTTGCTTCTCGCCCGGAAATCCAGAGGTCACTTTCTCCATCCCTCTTCGACGACGCTGCCGCTTCTCCTCTCCCGGAAATCCACAGGTCACCTCCTCTATCCTTCTTCGGTGATGCTGTCGCTTCTCTCAGGGAACCCCATCTCATCTTCCATAGCACCCATCCATCCAGATGTCCACAGCACGCCATGCACAAGAACCAGCTCGTTAGACCGGATGCTGAATGGGATATGTGTAGATATCCCCGGGAACTCTATTGTGCTGGCAAAGATAGATCTGCTTCTGGAAACCATGCTAAATATTGATCAACGGATGCAGAAGATGGATCAACGGATAGAGAAGATGGATCAACGGATGGAGAAGATGGATTGACGGATGGAGAAGATAGAGACTGACATAGCGGGGATACATAATTTGCTCGGTGTTCATGTCCCTGTATCCCCGACGCCAGAGCAGGAGGGTGGCATGGATGTGATGAATGGGACCTTCAACCACCTTCCATCAGCAAGCGCACCCCCTCCACCAGAAGATTTTGTGTACATGTATGACGTTGAGGAGGAGGATAACATGACAACCCCGTCAAGACCACGCGAGGAGACAACAAGGCGACCAAGACAGGAGGAAAGCTTCCTCCCAGACAACCTACCCTCGCCCGCCGCCACAAGCACACCCGCTCACAGAAGAACACCCGCATCCAGAACCCAACCTACATTCGCTTGCATCGATACGGTGCCCAACATCATCCTGCGTGATCTGCCATTGACACTCAGGGAGAAGTATAGGGTGATGAGTGCTGGTGTACCCCACAAGTATGCCTTGTTAATTTTTATGCACCACGTGTCCTACTTGGTGTACTGCGAGTTGGCCTACAAAGTGAACTACGAAGGAAATTGTGTAAAAAAGGCGCTTCCTGACCATTTAAGAAAGACTATTCTGGAGGAATTGCGGCACTTTTTTTCAATTACAGATCCTTTAATGAAAGGCGTTCGAGACTGCATTAATGGCATTTTGCGCCATACAAGGCATCGGCCCTGGAAGGACAATCTGGTGGGGTACGCATTTGCGTGAGTGTTCAACTGTTGTTTATTTTTTGTAAATGTTTTGTTCCAGTCCCCGTGGGCCGCAAACAGGCCCGGTTTTCAAGGTTGTCCTGAAAACCGGGCCTGTTTGCGGCCCTTGAGGACTGGAGTTGTGCAGGCCTGACTGACTGTTCTGCACACCATCCTACTGTAAGTGTGTTGACTTGCTATTCTTTAATAAAGGAGATGTTGCGTTTTGTATATTTTATGAATAAAGAATTGTTTTTAATACAGGTAACACCATACTGTTGTAATGTACATGTTTTGACTTGCTGTACTTAAATAAAGGAGATGTTGTTGTGTGTTTTAACTTTGATTAATAAAGAAATTTTTTAACTTACTGTACACACAGGACTTGCACAATTCCAGTCCCTGAGGGCCCCTAACAGGCCCGGTTTTCAGGACAACCTTGAGTCTGTTTGCGGCCCTTGAGGACTGGAGTTGTGCAGGCCTGACTGACTGTTCTGCACACCATCCTACTGTAAGTGTGTTGACTTGCTATTCTTTAATAAAGGAGATACTGCGTTTTGTATATTTTATGAATAAAGAATTGTTTTTAATACAGGTAACACCATACTGTTGTAATGTACATGTTTTGACTTGCTGTACTTAAATAAAGGAGATGTTGTTGTGTGTTTTAACTTTGATTAATAAAGAAATTTTTTAACTTACTGTACACACAGGACCTGCACAATTCCAGTCCCTGAGGGCCCCAAACAGGCCCGGTTTTCAGGACAACCTTGAGTCTGTTTGCGGCCCTCGAGGACTGGAGTTGTGCAGGCCTGACTGACTGTTCTGCACACCATCCTACTGTAAATGTTTTGACTTGCTGTTCTTTAATAAAGGAGCTGTTGCATTTTGTATAATTTATGAATAAAGAATTGTTTTAATAACAACATGTGACTGAAAACCATACTGACTGACTGTAAATGTTTTTACTTTCTGTACATAAGTGTTTTCACTAGCAGTAAACCATACACCTGTTGATGTTTTGAATTGCTGTGCACTTAAAATGTTTTTACATTGTACAGTATTTGTAAATAAATGTTTTTGTACTTACTCCACCAATAAAAGAAAATGTTGATTTGTTTTAAATTGTTCCATTGTCTCCTTTAATACTGTAACAAAATACAGTTTCTAGAATGTACAGTACTGTCCAGGCATACTGTAGGCATGCTCAGTACTGTACATCACAAGAGTATTAAAACAATACTGTACATGCTGTACGGGTATAGAATACACATACTGTATATACTGGAATACATGTAGAATAAATGCATACTTTTTATTTTCTCGGGTTTATTATACAGTATATATAAAAAAAGTATTGTATACGGTATGAAAACATCAGCATACTGTTTCAGGTATTCAATCCTAATCAATAACAACGGCAACTAAACTGTAGACTCCGGTACGTGGTTTTTTAAATCCGATTCTGCAATGTGCAGGCATTGTTACACAAAGCGATATTATCCATCGAAATCCCTCCATTTGCCGTTTTCCGCAAAGTTTTGTTTTCTGAGGAAAAAATAAATATATTTTTTACTGTAATGGTCAGTCCCCTAAAGAAGATCCCAGTCATTCCCACCAATAATTTTCTCGGGGGGCGTCTCCTGTTCACATGCGCATGCGCCTACTGTCGATGGGATGACACGCATATGCGTTTCAAGAAGGTTCCAAGGCGCATGCCTCTAGCTTTTCACCAATTGTGCAGTATCTACTGTAGAAGTCGCTCAGCCAATGATATTGCTTACAGGAGAATCGTTTGACTTTTGAATCGCACTGATATTGATATTTTCAAAATAAAAAACAGAATAAAATACGGCAACATTACTCACCATAGAATTTCCCATTCAGCTGGCGCCGGCGCCGGGCCACTGCCAGTTCCGTATTCTTCATCATACACGCTGACAGGTGACAGCGGGACTACTACACCTGTAGTCAGCTGATGAGGCTGGAAATTGCTTAGGTACATGCAAGCTTGCTCGAAACTGTACGCGAAATCCGGCTCAGGCTGCAGATATCTGGACGTGGTGTGGTGCCATCACTGTCCTCTAGGGGCTGAATGGGGAAGCTATTGGACTTTTTCACCACAAAGAGTTAATTTAATCCTCCTTGAAAAGGCTATTCAGGTGATAACTAATGAAGCTAATCAACCTGTTCTGAATAGTAAGGAAGTGCTTTAAAAGGCTGGAAGCTGCAAGGCACCGAGAGACAGTTTATCCCAGAGAAGGGATGAGACAGAGGAGCTCCCCAGCTAATGGAGGCTGGTAAAAGAAGTCTGAGAGACACTGCTGAGAGAGCTGTGCTGAAGCGGTGACGTCTGGTTGCAGAGGACCTTAAAGGACAAAAGATAAGGCAAGCGCTTTGTTATTATCTGCAGAGACTTTTATGCAATGTACATGTTTTGGGGCTGACAACTGGCTTAGCTGGCAGCCGGGTTAGTAAGGGTTGCTGCTGAAATGTGTAGTTAGCTTTCCTAAAGGAAATAGGATTTTATTTTATTATTTGGTTTTTCTTAAAAGGACGGTGGGCCTATTCATATTATTTATCCCTGTAAATAAACCCCAAGTATAAAGACATACAGCGTTTCCTGCCTCATTTGGGATAAAAGAGACTGCAATGTGGTGTCGGCATCACAATATGGTGGAGTTTAACGCGAGCAGTGCCTAAGGCACCAAGCAGCGGAAACTGTGGGTTTGAACATAAATGCGGGGATTTAAAATGGCCACCCAACTGAAGTAAAAAGCAAGCAAAGCCTGTCCCACTATGAGTGATCAGCTGTGCTTACAGCATGCACAGAGGATGTGTGAAGTGTTGATGCAATAGCACCTAGAGGTCAGAAGATTTGTTAAGGTGCTGAACTCAAGCAGAGAAAAAAAAAAAAAAAAAAACTTTTTTTTTTTTCTGAAGAAAGTGTAAAGTCTGCCGGTCGGTTATGAAAAGGATTGCAGTGCTGTATGTAACGTTGATGCTTTTTGCTGAAGCGAGTGAATTTGCAGCTAGCAAGTGCTGTGTGTAAATGAAATAGCGCCTCCAGTAGATCAAGGTGAAGAATACACCTGAAGGTAGAAAATGGAGGAAACAATGTTTTTTATGTGTAATATGCCTGGCCACACAAAACAATGTCCTTTCAGGAATGGGTATCCTGGCGTGATCCCACAAAAGGAGCCGCACCAGAGATGTTTATGGTGTGAAAAGCTGAACCATACCAAAGACTGCCCCTTCAGGCAGGATGACGATGATGATGGTGATGATGATGAAAGTGATGATGAGAGAGAATGTGTGCCCAGTATTGCTACCTTAAAGCAGAAGTTAAAGCCCAGAGTGTTTGGCGCAATAGTCACGGGAACGACAACACGCCTAGAGATGACAGAGGCTGCCACTACCACAGTGTGCAGAGAGCCAAGCGAACCAGAGAGAACAAGTCCTGACTGGAGACTATGCTATGAGATATCCCAGAAAGATGTGCAGAACTTCATCACAGACTTAGAAATTTCTCACCAAGAGGCTCGCGCGCTCAAAACAGAGCTGGAACTCTCACGCCATGACGTCTCTGAATTGAAGGATTCTGAGGAAGAGATCCTTATTCGTTTAGAAAAGGTAAAAAGAGCAAATACAAGCCTGGGACAGAAAAATTCAGACTTGACTGACCAGATCAGTAAAGATGCTAAGAAGCTTCACCAAGCAGGGAAAGTGGAGAAGCAATTGATCCAGGAAAAGCTAGAGGTGCAGGGAGCACTGCAGAATGCAGAGAGGATGCAACATGTGTCCCTGGAGCAGCACAATCAAGCAGCGCACCTATGGCAGAGCCAGCTGCAAGAGCAACATGCAAGTCTGCAAGCAGCCAAGGAGAAGCAGCGAGTGCTACAGGAACGGCTGAGTACCCAGTATGTCCCCACAGACGAGCATGAGGAGCTGAGGGCCACGCTGTACGCCACAAGAGCATCTCTGGGGGCGGAGCTTGAAAGCCAGGTGAGTCTGTATGAGAGGGAGCATGAGAAGGTCCAGAGACTGGAGCAAGAACTGGAGGAGCAGAGAGGCAGCTCCATCTCCATGAGTCAGTATGCCAAGGAGAAAGAAGCCGGGAAAACAGAAGCAGCGGCGATACTGGCAACAAAAACTGCAGAGCTCCAAAAGATGAAGGAGGTGCTGACGCAAGCCCAGAGCAAGCACCGTGAAGAGGTGAGGGCCCTGAGAGGGGACTTGCAGGATCAAACTGAAGTCCTGCAGACGCAGATTGCTGAGCGCAAAATACAACTCGCCGAGAGGGAGGAGGTGACCGTCCGTCAGGTGGCCTCCTGACATTGCGCTATGAAACCGAGATGGCTGATACCCGCAAGCTGCTGGACCACACGGCAAATGAGAGGGACCGACTGCAGCTGGAGCTGGACAAGGTCTGGGAGGAGCACAGGCAGTTGCAGGTCAGAAATAGAGGAAAAGAAACAGATTTAAGCCTTGCGCTGAACCTTCTAGGAGATGTGGAGTCGCGACTCAACGCCAAAGAAGATGAACTGGCAGCTGCACTGAGTGAAAAAAGAAATGCAGAAGGACAGCTTCTTGACCTGAGGAAGAACCTGGAGTCTGAGAGTGCTGGCCGCAAGATGGCGGAGAAACAAAAGCGTGACCTGGACGAGATACTCAAGGCTCTGAAGACTGAGCAGGACACTACGTTGGACTCTAATGCTGCCCATCAGGAGGTTTCTCAGCTGAAGTTGGAGAAAGAGGTTACCACCCTTAGACAGACACTTGGGTCACAGAAGCGGTCCATGGAAAAGAGGGCGGTAGAGATAAAGCAAGTGAGTCGCACCAGGAAGCGTGACTGCAATACCGTTGCAGTGCTACAGTCTATTTTCCACAAGGCACGTTATGGGAAGACCAAGGTGCGACATAGTAGCACAGTAAGAAGCCAGTTGTACTGCAATACCCATGTGACCCAAAGTGGATTCCTTGACAGGAAGGCAGCCGCTGTGAAGAGACAGTCGAGAATGGGACTGAAGAGTGTCCATGTTTGTAAGATGAGAAAGACCTCACAGGTTGTCCAGCAACACTCCCAACGGAGTAAGTTAAGGGGACAACGAAGAAAGGCCAAAGCCTACGAGTCTGCCGACTGTCATAGAGAGGCATCATGGTGTGCACTTGGGGTTAGTAAGACCCCCACCCAAATTGAAGTTCTGAAGATAAATGATGTGAAAACCAACCCTAAAAGTACGCTGATGGAAAAAGGTCCAAAAGCCATCACCGCTAAAGCGGAGTTGCTGTCTTCACAAGAAAAGGCCAAACAAGCACTGGTGAGTGAACGCCATGAGCTAACTGAGGTCAAGGATCATCTACAGGGTAAGGGAGACTCTGAGCACAAGAGGAAGAAGGCAGAGATAGCTGATAGACGGCAGGATGCTCAGGAACATTTGAAAAAGGGGACACAACATAGGCGGAGCTTCAACCCTAGTCTCAGGCCGGTACAAGACAGGTACCAGTCTTCAGGCCCAGATGGCCTGGCAATTACCCCAAAAAGAAAATGCCTAAATTGGAAGGCAAGAAAAAAAAAGGGGGGGAGGGAAGGGCCGAAGTCTGACAAAGAGGTGGGTGCACAGGAATAGTGCACAGGTCGCTCACAGGATAATGTTTCGCTGGGGTGAGGGATATGTGGATCCATCGCTGTCCTCTAGGGGCTGAATGGGGAAGCTATTGGACTTTTTCACCACAAAGAGTTAATTTAATCCTCCTTGGAAAGGCTATTCAGGTGATAACTAATGAAGCTAATCAACCTGTTCTGAATAGTCAGGAAGTTCTTTAAAAGGCTGGAAGCTGCAAGGCACAGAGAGACAGTTTATCCCAGAGAAGGGATGAGACAGAGGAGCTCCCCAGCTAATGTAGGCTGGTAAAAGAAGTCTGAGAGACACTGCTGAGAGAGCTGTGCTGTAGCAGTGACGTCTGGTTGCAGAGGACCTTAAAGGACAAAAGATAAGGCAAGCGCTTTGTTATTATCTGCAGAGACTTTTATGCAATGTACATGTTTTGGGGCTGACAACTGGCTTAGCTGGCAGCCGGGTTAGTAAGGGTTGCTGCAGAAATGTGTAGTTAGCTTTCCTAAAGGAAATAGGATTTTATTTTATTATTTGGTTTTTCTTAAAAGGATGGTGGGCCTATTCATATTATTTATCCCTGTAAATAAACCCCAAGTATAAAGACATACAGCGTTTCCTGCCTCATTTGGGATAAAAGAGACTGCAATGTGGTGTCGGCATCACAGTGGACAGACAGCAAGGGTTGTCACTGACGGTCGGACCGTTATTGGAAGCCGGTGCTGGTGCTGGCGCATTGCTTGCCAGCGACTGACGTTTCTTACTTGGCTTTAACACGACCTTTCGCCTTTTGCCGTCTGCATCATAGATACGGGAAAAACCCGGTGATACACACCAATACCCTCCAATAAATTCGGGATCAATACGAAAAAAACATGGATCGCTACATAACTTTTTCCTTATTGCACGCTTCCACACATGTGGATCTGGCGAAAATTTGTAAAAGTCATAGTTTTCGATAAAATACTGATAAATTTGAACTACTGTTGCCATCTTATCATCTGTTGCATTAATCACGGCCCATATTAAATAAGCATACATTCTGTCGGGTTTTTGGAACACGGGCTGCACTTCTGCACTCATGGCGGGAGTCTCTGGACATTAAGTAGACCAGAAACTGGTGCTTGTCTTTCTTTAATATGAAAAGCCTAAATTGATGCATTATTGTAACCTCTTCCTTCAGTCCCAAGGCCAATTTACAATAGACTACTGTGGTATTAAACGAAACACCTGCAAGTCGACACATTACTGAAGCGCATGCGCATTACAATTCATGAATATCTGCCATCTGGCGGACACGCGAAGAATTGCAACCAATTAAATCCGAACCATTCTCAATAAACACATCAACCGCGCATCAACCGTGGCTGTGAATGCAACATGAATGCGGTATGAATGCGGCATGAACGCGGTGAAGTGCGTAGCATTTGAAAAAAAATGCCGGATTAATGCAGTGATGTTGGAGAATAAAAGGGGCTGCGACAGTACCCACCCCATATACCCGGATGCGTTATTCTAATAAAGCAATCATTAATTCTTAAATTGTGTCTAATAGAATGTTCCCATCCTTTTTGTTGTGGTCTTAGAATGGGTACATGCTAGTGATATACTGATAGATACCATAGAGGGCTGGCCTCCTATTTGTATTGTCGGGAAAATCACAATATATCAGCATCACACAGCTGTATTGTGGTCTGGGCAGTGATTCCTCATTGATTTTCTCTGCCATGTTCCTACTGTTCTGAGAAAAACTAGCTTACTTTGATTAAGGTATGTACTGTATGGTGACACTAGCTTTTTTTTGGCACAGTGCAAGTTTAGATTGAACAAAGAAAATCTATGTCTCATACTAGACATTTTTAATTATTTCATTACATTGTACAGTATCATGTATAGAAACACGTGGGAACTGTTTTGCAGGTGCAACATGACATGGATAAAGATACTGTAGTGTACTCAGAGTGCCATCTGCCTGCCATATGCAATAATCTACTATCTACTGTATTAACCATTGCACAGTTTTGTTAATCATTTTCAAGAACAAAAACTGGGAATTCATTATAATGTATAATTTATAAACTTTATTTATTTAGCAGCCCTCTTGCCTAGCGGAACTTTGAGAATGTGCATAGACTTTTTCCTTCAGTTGGAGCTAGAGGAGGAAGGGTCATAATCTGGCCTCACTCGGATGGTGGGTGCGGACTTCTCACACTGAAGGAGTAGGATACGAAATTCTGTCTACTGTTTTCAAAGAAACAAGTCATTCAATAACTATTCTGTATCTGAAAACCGAAATAAAGTAGAACACACAGACAATAATACTCACAGGATAAGTGAACATTATCCTCCAGTCCCCATGTGGCCCTCGTACTTGACTTCCCCCTCCTCCAGCCACCATAGGAGATCATTGTCCCCATCCCCTTTGGTGCTACAGCTGTGCCATTGAGGTCATACCTGCTCTTTCTCCTGCTGGTCACTGAGCTGTAGCAGGAGGATGCTGTTAGCTTGGACAGTGTCACTCTACAAAATCTAAAATAACAGTTTAAACACAACAGTATACTGGACATAAACACACACAACAATTATGTTATGCAATTATTAGAATACTGTGTGTACTGTATTCACACACTTATTCTGATAGGTAAAACCACCACCCAGACATGCTCCATCAGGTCCCAGTACTCCCATGGGAATACCAAGGCCAGAAATTATGGGATGCTCGGTGGGATGATCTCAATGCGTAGCTGCCATTTTAATAATAAAAATAAAGATGCTATAGACATTTCTAATGTAATTATTACATTGTATAGAAAAACTTGTGTTGTGTTGATGTAGGCAGTGAATGCGCGGGCTGCACTTTTTCGTAGTACCGGAAACAGTAAGTCTGGATACACCTGTAAGTTCTGCTAATGAGGAATTACTAGTCCATTCAAAAAGTCTAAATTTTGCACAGAGTAATGGCTTTTTCATTTTATTTATTTATCAAATGTTTTACCAGGAAGTAAATTTGAACAAATAGTGACCAGTCAGGCACTCCCACCGTAGATTTAAATTTCTACGTGAAATAGTGCAATAAATTGACAATACTATATAAGAAAAATACAATGTGCCAAAATATTTGTGCATAAAATAAAAATGTGTGACAAATTGTTGAAAAATACAGTTGCAACTCCTTGCTCAAAACCTCTGGTAAGGACTGTCTTCGCTGGTCCCAGAAAGGCTGAAATGTTCTTCAAAGTCTAGGTGGAGTATGGGAGAGAGTCAACAAAAAGAAGAAAAAATATCTAAGTGTAGGTGTCTTGGTTAATGAGTGAGTATTCAGAACCACAGTGCAGTGAATTATACATCGCAATTCCAAAACTGGGGCAAACTTGCTTGTGTGGTTTTCAGAAGGGATGCACCTCAATATAATAGAGAGTAAACCATAGTGCATATCAATTGGAAAGGTTTTATGTCTATAAATATATAAGAACCATACTTACAGATTGTACAAATTATAAAAGCATATTCACTTCTGTGAAGACATCGTTGGTGATTTATCTCCTCATCGCCCAGTGGTGCCGATGGTCTGGGGTAGGTATCCCCCCAGCTGCTGACCTCCTTGCTGGTGTCTCTGCAGGCTCCGTTGCATCACAGGAGATTTTCCAATGCGTCACTTCTTGTTTCGGCTCAGGGGTGTCTAACGCGTCTTTGAGTGTGAGAGCTTTTATTGTTTTTTATTGTTTTTTTAATTATCACCAATTCACAATGGTATATATTGAATGATGTATGGGGGTGGTTGCATAATCCTGATGAAGCCTATCTGGTGGTGAAATGCATAGAGTGGTAGTCGCCAGAACTAGAGATGCAGCGGCCGTTATCCGAACATTTCACTGAGCCATTTCATAAACTCTGCTGTATTCCACGCGGCATTCACTCGTTATTCTTCCGTGAACTTTGCTGTGAATGCCGCCAATCACACCCATAATCTTCTACAGTTAGAGGATTTGTTTATGGCTAAGGAGTCTCAAAAAAGAATTCTTTCCCATGTAAAGTATACAGTATGATCTCGTAATGTTAATCTTCAAATTACACATGGTCAATTCAGACAGATTAAAAGAAATTGCACTAAAAATTATCTATATTAAAATCAATCATTGTTTATAGAAAATGTTTTTTTAGAAAGGCAATACAGCCCTTTGTAGTAAATAGAGCTGGATTATAATTTGAAGATATATACAGGATATGTATTTAAAACTATAGAAGCCAAAAAAATTGATTAACAATTGTATTCCTTTTATAATCAAGTGTAATAGAGATTCACAAAAAAAATTGAAAATATAATTTGTAAGTACTGGCACATTTTTAAACAGGATAAAACTCTGGGTGATTTCCTATCAGAGAAACCACATGTTGTCTTCACTAAAGCTAATCATTTGAAAAATAAAATATCACCAAGTCTCTTAAAATCAAATGATGATGATAAACTTGTAAATTGGCTGAGTCAAAACCAAAAGGGTTCTTCAAATGCGAATGATGCAAGGACTGTAGATATGGTCACAGTAAAACTGAGAACGTTGTGTCTAGTTCTAAGGAGACATTTAAGATACCATGTTTTATAAACTGACTATTGCGGTGCCTCTGATAGGCAACATATAAAGTGATTTCACAGTAATGGAAGATCAAGTCAAAGCATGTGATGATCTGGTGTATAGGTGAAAGTTCTGAATCCAGAAGACTCCATTTGAAGAGATATCAGATATTGTTCAGAGCATGTGGAGTAAGAAAAATAAATACAAAGTGCAATAATGCTGATACAATGGAGCTATTAATAGAGTAATTCATGGAAAATGAAATGCCTCAGAAAATCTGGGAGACAAAAATAGATAAATGAAAAAAAGGTACAATTTATTTAAAAACAATGCATATCCATAAATGCATATGAAAACAAGTGCTGTGCAGGCGGTCGTCAGAAGCAGGGACCCCGGCTGTGTTAATCCTGATGGGCAATTTGCCCCAGCTTGGCACTTGGCTGTTATCACTGCACGTTTGGTCCTCGGTTCACCGACTCATTTGCGGGGCAGGGTAGAGATAAAGCTGGCTGCATCTGTATGTAGTCTATCTTTTGATTTGCTCTACAATACATGGTACAATACTTCCATTATGAGTGAGAATTCTTTAACATATCAGAAATATCTAATTCGTCATGGAAACACAAAGTGTGCCTTTGCATGAGGTCTAATGTATCTGTGTATTGATAACGTTGAACCTGGTAAAAGAGGGGTCAATAGAATTACAGCCCACTAACAAGAATTTTTGGGGGATTCACAAATTAGGCACCATTCAATCAATGGGATTGAATGTAGATATTGATCTGAATGCTATTCTTGTTTGAACCACAGCTGGGTTTTAATGGTTCTGGTACTTTGGATCTCTGTCTATATAAGTTTATTATTTCTTTGCCTCCATTGTAGTCCATGTTATTATGCTTTTTAAGGGTGTGTTTTACTGGACTTCTAATTTTTTTGGAAAATCTTTCACTTTTTTATATTTTATTTTGGAAACTCTCTTTAAAAAATTCTTTAAAAAAATATTTATTACATTTATTTATTTTTAGATTTTGTTCATAGATTTTACATTAAATATAGTGTCCCTTTTATTTTTTATTTTTAGCTTTTGATATCATGTCCCCCATATTTGGATTTATAGTATTATTGACATCCAAATAGGATATATTGCAGTTGATTTTTATTACATATATTGTATTTGCGGTATATCAAAGACTCATTGTTGTTCTCTCCCCAATAGTACTGATACAACAAAGTGGCCCCTGGTCCATTTATAGTAGATATGTTAATTGCATAGATTGTGTAGATTGTATTTTGAACTTTTTAAAGAGGCAATTCAAGCGGCACTTAAAAAAAATATATTTTTTGTTTTAATATATACAGCCTTAAATTAGCTTTATTGAAAATGCATTACTTAAGATGTTGATCAATTTATTCTCCTATAATGTATCAGCAAAGATCCTGCTTCCTAGAGGTCACTAAATGCCTGCCTTTCAGTTTCAATCAATCCTTGAATCAGTGTAACTCAGCAGCTACAATGTATTCTTTTATTACTAAGGTAACATTTCTATTGTTACAGTTTGCCGCTCAAACTGCTTTGAATATTTTCAACAAATGATCACACACAGGAAAGTGTTGCAAAAATCTTGCACTTTTAGGGAAGTGTATAAAAACCTGCTATATAAATAAAAAGATTCTCATTATGTTGAAACTCATTACAAATGGAATTAAGAGTTGAATGAAAAATAAGGTAGTAAGTATTATCGAAAACTACAGAACTAATTTATTTTAAAAAGTAGGATATTGCATGGATTGCTCTTTTAATTGTGTTGTGACATCACCGCTCCCTGATGGTATATGAGGAGGACTCCATAATGGAATAGACACTAAGGGCCTCATGCAGTAAGCCCCGATAAGGCTTTTTCGGCATTTTATAGCCGTTTTTTGCCCTCCTGATTCAGTAAGCCCCGATAAGTGGGAATTATCGGCAACTTTTCTTGCGAAAAAATTTTTTTCGCCACCCGGCTGCCGATAAGCCACTTATCGGGACTTTTTTTTCCCGCCTGAATTCAGTAAGCCCCGATCAGCTTTTTGGTGCTGATCGGCAGGCCAGATTGGAGATTTTATGGCCAATCCAGCCCGCCAACTAAAGTTGGCAACTTGCTGAAGGAGAAGCATCGGCAAGGGCGACACTTAGGAAAAATCAGCCCTTTTTCCTGCCTGTGATTGATGCCGGGGGTCTCCGGAGCTGATACCCGCACCATAGCCCCCCGGCATGCATCCGAGGCAGGAAAAAGGCATTTAAAAGCCACTTCATTACCTTAGCGGCTAACCGCTAAGGCAATGAAGGGGTTAACCCACCGTGCCAGCGTTATTGTGGGTAGCGGGGATGGGTGAGGGGGGTATTTGGCCCTGGGTGTGAGTTTAGGACTTGCGGGGGGGTTGCGAGGGCACTTAACCCCTTCACGACCGTAGCAGTTAATACCGCTACGGTCCTGAAGGGGTTAAGGCCTCCCGCTACCCACCCGCAAGCCCTAAACTACCACCGTTGGGGCTAATACCCCTTTCACCCACCCCCACTAGCCACAATATTAAAAAAATACACACCCCAGCCCCACAATAACTACATAAATAAATAATTATATTATATATATATATATATATATATATATATATATATATATATATATATATATATACCCAACAACACCTATACCCCCCTAACATACTGTATAGTAATTGGTACAATGACTATTATCCACAAAAGGATAATAGTGCAGTTGTCCATTTACAATACATACACAACAATAAAGACTTTAAATACATATAGCACTCACCCATGTCCCACTGCCACGATGAAGGCCATCCTCATCTTCATCCTGCCCATGCCCCATCCGCTTCTGCAAAACAAACACAAGAATTACAACATCCAAATTAATGTCCCCTAACCCCTTAATCACCATAGCGGTTATTAACCGCTACAGTTATTAAGGGGTTAAGCCACCATCACCCACATACCCTCCCCCACAAAGCCCCCCAACCACCCTCACCCAATACCCACAGGGGAGTCCTACCAAATACCCTTGGGCCTAATACCCCCTCCCCCAGCACATACAGTACAATAATGTGCCAAATAACTATTATCCACATAGGGATAATACATTATTTGGCCATTATTAAACACATTCAATAACGTTAAAATGTAAATAAAATTGTACTAACCTCATCAATAAGAAGTCTCCGTCGCCAGCATCATCCTTGGGGTCCGTTGCCAACATTAGAAATAGCCACAACATTTCAATATCATTAACATAACACTGAACCCCTTAATCACCTTATCGGGTACTAACCTGAAAGGTAATTAAGGGGTGAAGCCATCCTGCAATGCCTACAACAGTTATGCATAACATCTTCAGTGAAATAAAAACCAATTGCCTAACCAAATTCCATTTAATCATTCAATCTGTAGGCTCACATGCCTCATAAAACATTGCATTTACAGTGTATACATGTAGCATAACATGTAAACTGCATGTACACGCTGCAAATCAATGTTAACAATACAATAATGCCACTCAAATCGCCATACATCACAAGAAGTATATTATTTAATACAATAAACTCACCATCAATGAATTACCACACAGCAATTACATCCCTAAACAATTAAAATACCATCCATACCAATTACACAATGAACTAAAGCTATCCTAACAGAGAACCACTTCAAAACATAGAAAAAAGTACACCAACAAATACAATATACTAAAGCAAGGCTTTCCATATCCTATTGTACGGCCTAGAAGCCCAAAACTTACATCTGTCTAAAAATAAAATACATTTAGCACACATCAATGCATAGCCACAATGATTAACAATACAGAATTAGAAGCTTTAACAACACTATCATTTCTTACCCTGTATATATATCTGTACACATACATACAGACATACATACAGTGGGAAGAAATGATATGCATTATAAAAAATGAAAACATGAAAAAGCAACACAAAAAACAGTTACATTAAGTACATTTCTTTATTTAACTTACCATTACTTGCCCCCACCGACTCCCGTTGATCAGCTTACTCACAAACCAATCCACGACACCATCCACGACACCATCCAGGAACAAATCCACGACACCATCCAGGAACAAATCCACGACACCATCCAGGAACCAATCCAAGAACAAGTGCAGGAACCAATCCAGGAAGCAAGCCACGAAGAAATCCAAGAAACAATCCACGACACGATCCAGGAACAGGAACCCATAAAAGAAAAGAAAAAAACAAATTAAACATTAAAATAATAAAACATGACAATCAAGGGTTGTACTAGTTTTATTCTTAGTGAATCTGTATTACAATACCTTGTTCCGGGGTCTTCTTGACATCCGGTGCCACGCCCTGGTCTTCAATCTTCAGGAGGAGGTCCGTCCTCCTCGGCATCTGCCTTCAAAATGAGACGACATAGGCTTTTATAGGCCTATGACGTCACATTTGTCGTCATATGGTTCCCACGGCCCTGATTGGGCCGTGAAAACCATGTGTTTTGGCCGATGTAAAAAAATTGATGACGTCACTTAAAGGCAATGCCAGCACAGCCAATCAGAATGGCTTTGCTGCTATTGCCTTTAAGAAAACGTCATGAAATGACACATGGCCGGACTCACATGGTAAGCCAGCCAATCAGAGCGTGGGAACTCCATCCCTACTCTGATTGGTTCAAGTACCATGTGAGTCCGGCCATGTGTCATTTCATGACGTTTTCTTAAAGGCAATAGCAGCAAAGCCATTCTGATTGGCTGTGCTGGCATTGCCTTTAAGTGACGTCATCAATTTTTTTACATCGGCCAAAACACATGGTTTTCACGGCCCAATCAGGGCCGTGGGAACCATATGACGACAAATGTGACGTCATAGGCCTATAAAAGCCTATGTCGTCTCATTTTGAAGGCAGATGCCGAGGAGGACGGACCTCCTCCTGAAGATTGAAGACCAGGGCGTGGCACCGGATGTCAAGAAGACCCCGGAACAAGGTATTGTAATACAGATTCACTAAGAATAAAACTAGTACAACCCTTGATTGTCATGTTTTATTATTTTAATGTTTAATTTGTTTTTTTCTTTTCTTTTATGGGTTCCTGTTCCTGGATCGTGTCGTGGATTGTTTCTTGGATTTCTTCGTGGCTTGCTTCCTGGATTGGTTCCTGCACTTGTTCTTGGATTGGTTCCTGGATGGTGTCGTGGATTTGTTCCTGGATGGTGTCGTGGATTTGTTCCTGGATGGTGTCGTGGATGGTGTCGTGGATTGGTTCGTGAGTAAGCTGATCAACGGGAGTCGGTGGGGGCAAGTAATGGTAAGTTAAATAAAGAAATGTACTTAATGTAACTGTTTTTTTTGTTGCTTTTTCATGTTTTCATTTTTTATAATGCATATCATTTCTTCCCACTGTATGTATGTCTGTATGTATGTGTACAGATATATATACAGGGTAAGAAATGATAGTGTTGTTAAAGCTTCTAATTCTGTATTGTTAATCATTGTGGCTATGCATTGATGTGTGCTAAATGTATTTTATTTTTAGACAGATGTAAGTTTTGGGCTTCCAGGCCGTACAATAGGATATGGAAAGCCTTGCTTTAGTATATTGTATTTGTTGGTGTACTTTTTTCTATGTTTTGAAGTGGTTCTCTGTTAGGATAGCTTTAGTTCATTGTGTAATTGGTATGGATGGTATTTTAATTGTTTAGGGATGTAATTGCTGTGTGGTAATTCATTGATGGTGAGTTTATTGTATTAAATAATATACTTCTTGTGATGTATGGCGATTTGAGTGGCATTATTGTATTGTTAACATTGATTTGCAGCGTGTACATGCAGTTTACATGTTATGCTACATGTATACACTGTAAATGCAATGTTTTATGAGGCATGTGAGCCTACAGATTGAATGATTAAATGGAATTTGGTTAGGCAATTGGTTTTTATTTCACTGAAGATGTTATGCATAACTGTTGTAGGCATTGCAGGATGGCTTCACCCCTTAATTACCTTTCAGGTTAGTACCCGATAAGGTGATTAAGGGGTTCAGTGTTATGTTAATGATATTGAAATGTTGTGGCTATTTCTAATGTTGGCAACGGACCCCAAGGATGATGCTGGCGACGGAGACTTCTTATTGATGAGGTTAGTACAATTTTATTTACATTTTAACGTTATTGAATGTGTTTAATAATGGCCAAATAATGTATTATCCCTATGTGGATAATAGTTATTTGGCACATTATTGTACTGTATGTGCTGGGGGAGGGGGTATTAGGCCCAAGGGTATTTGGTAGGACTCCCCTGTGGGTATTGGGTGAGGGTGGTTGGGGGGCTTTGTGGGGGAGGGTATGTGGGTGATGGTGGCTTAACCCCTTAATAACTGTAGCGGTTAATAACCGCTATGGTGATTAAGGGGTTAGGGGACATTAATTTGGATGTTGTAATTCTTGTGTTTGTTTTGCAGAAGCGGATGGGGCATGGGCAGGATGAAGATGAGGATGGCCTTCATCGTGGCAGTGGGACATGGGTGAGTGCTATATGTATTTAAAGTCTTTATTGTTGTGTAAGTATTGTAAATGGACAACTGCACTATTATCCATTTGTGGATAATAGTCATTCTGCCCATTACTATACTGTATGTTGTGTATTGCTGCTATGTTTATTGGGGGCATTTGTCCCCAATAAACATGCTACTATGCGTTAACCCCTTCATTGCCTTAGCGGCTATCCGCTATGGTAATGAAGCAGCATTAATGTATTTTAATAATATTGTGCGGAAGCAGGAGGCCCCCTGAGCTGAAGCGCATTTATTTGTGGCTCAGAGACCCCCTGCCTCCCGAGTTACAGGCCCCGGTTTGGGCCATCGGTTACAGTGTGGACGCCATGTTTATTGCGGGGACGCTATAAACATGGCGGCGACACTGCCACCCGATG